>NC_091081.1:68385606-68688636 GCF_032405125.1 Capricornis sumatraensis | reverse complement strand
TACACAATGGGAGAAAATATTTGGAAATGTTAAGACCGTTAAAAGGTTAATACCCAATATACATAAACAGTTCATAAAACTCAACACCAAAAAAAAAAAAAAGAGCCCAAATAATCTGATTAAAAATGGGCAGAAGACATAAACTGACATTATTCCAAAGAGGAAATGCAGATGGTCAACAGGCCATAAAAGATGTTCAAAACTGCCAATTAGCAGGGAAATGCAAACCAAACTACAATGTGGTATCACCTCACACCTGTTTGAATGGCTATCAGAAACAACAAAAATAACAAATACTGGTGAGGATGTGGAGAAAAGGGAATCCTTGTACACTGTTGGTAGGAATGCAAATAGGTGTAGCCAATGTAGAAAACACTATGTAAGCTTCTCAAAAAACTAAACCAGAATTACCATATGACCCAGCAATTCCACTTCAGGGTATATATTTGAAAGAAACAAAAACACTAACTTGGAAAGATATGTGTATCCCAATGTTCATAGAAGCACTATTTATAATAGCTAAGGCACAAAAGGAACCTAAGCACCCATCAACAGATGAATAAAGATGTGGTATGTGTATACACATGTATAAACACACACACACAAGAATACTACTCAGACATAAAAAAGAATGAAATTTTGCCATCTGCAGCAACATGGATGGACTTGAAGGGTACTATGCTAAGCGAAAGACAAATAGTGTATGATATTGCTTATATGCAGAAGCTAAGAAAATGCAATCAATTAGTGAATACAAAAAAGACTCAATATGGAGTACAAACTAGTGGTTACCAGTGGAGAGGGAAGGGACGAGGGGCAAAATAGGGGCAAATTAAGATGCATAAAAACTATTAGGTATAAAATAAGGACATACTGTACAATAGCCAATATTTTACAACTATAAATATTTTATAATAAATATAAATGGAATATAATCTTTAAAACTGTGAACCACTATACTGTATACCTGTTATTTATATAACATTGTACCTCAACTATAATTTAATTTTTAAAAAGAAAGGCAGTTATTCTGTTCAGCTTGAACAAATCCTAGGCAGAAATCTTTACCTCAGAATATTTCAGATACTTCCATATTCACTGATTATGCAAGCTAATAGATTGTGTAAATAAATGGTGTTAATGCACAAATTTCACTCTTTGTTTAGATGATATTTACTGTATTATTCAAATGCTGTAAACACTGTCAGGGTTTGTAAAAGAATTAAGCAAGAGGTGATGTAACTCCTGAAAAGTGAGGTTATTAATAACAGTTTGCCTATTTCTTGGAGAAAAGAGGGAAATGAATACTCACTGAAAAGACAAAGTTAGAACCTTTATCTTAGGTATTCCTTGAAGGAATTTATTCATCATTTATTTAACAGTCTGAACTCCTGCCATATGCCAGATTCCATATTGGTCTTGGGATATAACAGTAAGAAAAACACTCAAAAAAAAAAAAGAAAAGGGAAAAAAAATGCAATTGTGTTTATGCCCTGGCCAATGCTTGAAGATAACATACTCTTAGAGATTAGGATCAGAGAGGTTCAGAATCAAATTATCAGATTCTACGAGGAATGTCAGGTTTGATCAGTCACTTTCTGACTTAAACATATTCTTTCCAGAATGAAAACTGGGGCCATTTTATGATCTGTTATTAAAAGACATGGTCTAACAATGAAAGTTCTAGCTTTGGGTTCCAATGCCATAATGTATACTAGGAATTGGTGTTAAAAGGCTCCCCATTTGGAAACCTTACCTTTTCAAACCTCTCATCATGTAGGGTCAGCTGTTCATTCCTCCTCATGACTGAGGACGTCAAGGAATACTCAGTAAAGCGACTTTTTGTTTCCTCTTCCCAGAAGAAGTGATTTTCTACAGCCCCAAGAGGTTTGCCAGGGGCAGACAGATCCTCATCTGATGAGCCTGCATGGTCGTATCTACCGTCATCACCACCTCCTTCCTCATCACCCACATCTTCCCACTCACTGTCATCTTCGGCCTCAGATTTCCTAAAGTCAGAGCCATAAGTTAACTGTCAAAGCAACTTGAAAAACAACAGAACCAAATGACTTTACACAAGTAAAATTTGAGGGTATTTCAGGCAGGATGCTTGTTTAGGCAAGAACAGCTGTGCTGTTTGACCTGTATGATTTGGTTGGAAAAGTAATGAACTAGCAATCAAGCGACTTGGACTTTAGCCCCATCTATTGATGGCTTGTAGGGACCTCAAGTCCTAAAATGAGAAGACTCAGACTGAATGCTCTCAAAGGTCTCTTCCAGCTATAACTAATGGTTATCGTCCTACGGAAGCAACAGTCAGGGCATTCCTGCTTCAAAACAAACCACACGTACTGTATCTCCATTCCCTCTTCCTCTTCTGTTGGCTTACTGGCCTGAAGAATGAAATCATCTTCAAGTAAATTATCCGGATTATCAAAATCAAAATCATCATCAAGAGCTGCAACAATGTCAGGATCAAAATCTAACCGAGGTCCTAGAAGAAAAACAAAAATTGAGCAGTAATTCCCAAGAAAGCACGATTCACTCACTTAACTAATATAATTCGGCAGCTATTACATGCCTGACTCTACATACTAAAAAACAGTGACTAAAATTTTTAAAAGTTCAGGAATAACAACATAACTGCAAGAAAATTTAAAAAAGAAAAAGTCCCTCTGGTTCGAATACCCACTGGTAAAACACAGATCTAAAATATTAAGCTTTGTCTATTTAGCAAAATTCAAAGCCTTTACCCGCAGGAAAAAATTAGGCTTTAAGTTCACCTGTTAGAGGAAAAATTATTAGGCTGGTACAAAAGTAGTTGTGGTTTTGGACTGTGAATTTTACATCATTATAACTAGGCTCAAACACATCTTTATTAATCAAGGTAGGAACCATTATAATCAACACATTTTTGCTAATGAGAAATAAGCTTATTCCTAGAGTGTAAAAATCCATGATTCAGGATTCAGTGAACTCTCAGAAAGCATTTTCTACATCCTATTGGTTGTGGAAGTATTTTCCCTGCAAAGTTGTTGAAATGCTTGAAGAAGTGGTAGTCAGTTGGCGAGAGGTCAAGCAAATATGGCATATGAAGTACAACTTTGTAGCCCAATTCATTCAGCTTCTGAAGTGTTGGTTGTGTGATGTGGGATCAAGTGTTGCTGTGGAGAACCAGGCCCATTATGTGACCAATACTGGCTGTAGGCTTTGCATTTTTTTGTGTATCTCATTGATTTGCTGAGCATACTTCTCAGCTGTAATGGTTTTGGTGGGATTCAGAAAGCTGCAGTGGATCAGGCCAGCAGCAGACCACCAAAGAGTGATCATGACCTTTTTTTGGGTGCAAGTTTGACTTTGGGAATTGCTTTGGAGCTTCTCCATTCAACCACAGAGCTGGTCATCCCCAGCTGTTGTATCAAATCCACTTTTACACTGTATGTCACAATCTGATCAAGAAATGGTTCATTGCTGCATACAATAAAAGACATTTCAAAATGATTTTTTTGAGTTTTAGTCAGCTCACAAGGCACCCACTTATCAAGCCTTTTCACCTTTCCAATTTGCTTCAAATGTCGAATGACAGTAGAATGGTTAACACCGAGTTCTTGGCAACTTCTTGTGGAGCTGTAAGAGGAATCAGCTGTGATGGTTGCTCTCAATTGGTCACTATCAACTTTCTCTCATCGGCCACTATGCTCCCTCATCTTCAAGGCTCTCGTCTCCTTTGCAAAACTTCTTGAACTACTACTGCACTATAAGTTTCTTAGCAGTTCCTGGGCCTAATGAGTAGCTGATGTTGTGAATTGTCTCCACTGCTTTATGACCATGACCCAGTTTTGAACTCAAAAAAAAAAAAAAATTGCTCAAATTTGCTTTTTGTCTAACATCATTTCTACAGTCTAAAATAAACATGAAATGAACAGCAAGTAATAAGTCATTAGTAAAAAAACACATAAAGCAGGAAATGCACATTAAAATGATGTATAACATAACCACTTTTGCTAAAGAATGGATTCCCATATCAAAGGGCAAAGTTCAATAATGCAAATCACAATTACTTTTGCACCAACCTAACAAGTATCTGTAGCCTGTGAAACTCCTGTCTTTTCAGACTTTTTGTCTTTTTAGGCTATGAGATTTTATCAAATCCCAACCTGTTTCTTTGGCTGTGTTCTTCTATATGTAAAAATATTAGTCCTAGAAACACTTTCTAGTTCAAACCTGTAAACTGACATGGCTTTCAACACCCTTCACAGACTGGCCATTACTTGACCTCCAGCCTTGTTTCACATTAACCCTTACCCTTCCTTCCAGGCCTACTACAGATAAAAGGTGTGCAGATTCCTATATTTATGCTTTTTCTTGGAGTATCCTCTCTTCCTCACCCCACCTCCATCTACCTACTTAAGTTCTACCTAAGACATCAATCACGACATCTTCGGGGCTTTACAACAATTCATTCATTTGTACTATGATTGTAATTTCCCATTCTTTGTCTATCTCTCCCAGCTGATGATAATTAAGAGGTCAGAGACAATGTTTTTTTCTGATTTAACCCAAACTCGGTCATAGTGCAACTAAAAAATTTGCAGAATGGATTAAATGAATGAATGACACATGGCAAGTGTTGGTCAATAATTAAGGCAGTTTAGTAAGAAATATCAAACACCACATCTGTGGACTTCTGTTTGTTCATTTTAGTCCTGGTACTGCAAAAAAGAACCCAAACATTATTAAATTTTGGTGTATCTAGAATAAACGGTAAGATGGACTTCTATAAAATACTTCTCTACACTCCTGGGATAAATTCTGAACGCAAACAGATTAAGTATTTCCATGACTGCACGACATGAATGTAAGGCTGAGTTATCACTGTTTCCTTTGTGAGAGGTTAGGTCAAGGCTAAAATTCCCCTACTAGATCACCAAAAATAATTTTCCCACTTTTCTCTCCAAATAGGAACTTTAAAGATTAAGAATTTGATGGCAATAAAGAGACGCTGATCACAGTTACCCTTCCTAATTTAATGATTTCTAATCTGAATTCAAACACATCTCAATTGTTCCAACACTTTATCAGGTACAGAAAAACTTTGTATCATTACTATATGTTGCTTTTTGTAAAATAAAGCTCTGTCCAGTTGAAGTTAAAATTATACATACCTGAAACAGGAGCTGCTTTATTTAACAATCCAACATCTTCCTCAAACTCTGATGCAAACACTGAGGAAGGCAATTTAATTCCACTGGTCTTGAAAAATAAATTATGCAATGGTTAGATTTAGGAATACTTTTGAACTACTAAGAGTTGAAGTGCCCCCCAAATTCATGTCCATCCAGTTCAGAAAGTGACCTGGTTTGGAACCAGGTTCCTCACAGGTGTAATTAGTTAAGATGAGATGATACTGGATGATGGTGTGTCCTTATACGGCCACGTGAAGACAATAAGACACAAGGGAGAAAGGCGTATGAAGATGGAGGAAGACTGGAGTGCTATACCTAGGCAACAGAAAACTAAGGATTGCTGGCAACTACCAGAAACCAGGAGACAGGCACAGAAAGATTCTTCCTGTGAGGCCCTGGAGAAGGAACAACCTTCCAAAAGCTTGCTTTCAGACTTCTTGTGACAGAATACATCCCCGTTGTTTTAAGCCACCCAGTGGTAATATGTGGTAATTTGTTACGGCAATTCTACTAACATAACCATATTCTGCATTGTCTCACTTATACTCCAGTTACCAATTTTGAACATGCATATCCCCATCATCTCAAAAGCAACTTCCTTGTAATACTTCACAAAACTTAATCTAGTATATCACTTCACTTAATCCTATCGACTCCATGAGTTGTCAGCATGTTTTAGTCAAACACAAGCTATGAAATGTTAAATGGCATGACTGCCTGAGACTAGTTAAGTCAGGTTTGGGGGATTCAAATCACAATGCCACTCTTCAAATTTCAAAACAAAATTAGTCTCCTCCTACCTAAACCAGAGGTAATGTCCTCAGCTCTGGTATTGGCACAACTTTTCTCTGAATTGGCTGCTTAAATCCTAGGAAGATCATGTATCATTGTTACCCACTCACTGTTTTGAACTTCTGCATACAGTTACTTCACATCTATTTTCTGGGCACCATCTTACTCATGGCTAACCAGGGCACAGATGACAGTTAGATGTTGCTTCATCTACATCTAGTCCAATCTTTTATTCAGTTCAGTCGTTCAGTCGTGTCTGACTCTGAGATGCCATAAACTGTAGCATGCCAGGCTTCCCTGTCCATCACCAACTCCCAGAGTTTATTCAAACTCATGTCCATTGCAACAGCGATGCCATCCAACCATCTTATCCTCTGTCGTCCCCTTCTCCCACCTTCAATCGTTCCCAGCATCAGGGTCTTTTCAAATGAGTCAGTTCTTCACATCAGGTGGCCAAATTATTGGAATTTCAGCTTCAGCATCAGTCCTTCCAATGAACATTGAGGACTGATTTCCTTTAGGATGGACTGGTTGGATCTCCTTGCAGTCCAAGGGACTCTCAAGAATCTTCTCCAACACCACAGTTCAAAAGCATCAGTTCTTTGGCACTCAGCTTTCTTTATAGCCCAACTCTCACATCCATACGTGACTACTGGAAAAGCCATATCTTTGACTAGTCAGATCTTTGCTGGCAAAGCAATGTCTCTGCTTTTGAATATGCTGTCTAGGTTGGTCATAGCTTTCCTTCCAAGAAGCAAGCGTCTTTTAATTTCACGGCTGCAGTCACCATCTGCAGTGATTTTGGAGCCCCCCAAAATAAAGTCTGTCACTATTTCCACTGTTTCCCCATCTATCTGCCATGAAGTGATGGGACCAGATGCCATTAGTTTTCTGAATGCTGAATTTCAAGCCAACTTTTCACTCTTCTCTTTCACTTTCATCAAGCGGTCTTTAGTTTTTTGTTTTCTGCCGTAAGGGTGATGTCATCTGCATATCTGAGGTTATTGATATTTCTTCCAGTAATCTTGATTCCAGCCTGTACTTCATCCAGCCCAGCGTTTCTCATGATGTACTCTGCATATAAGTTAAATAAGCACGATGACAATATACAGCCTTGACATACTCCTTTCCCTATCTGGAACCAGTCTGTTGTTCCATGTCCAGTTCCAACTGTTGCTTCTTGACCTGCATACAGATTTCTCAAGAGGAAGGTCAGGTGGTCTGGTATTCCCATCTCTTTCAGAATTTTCCAATTTGTTGTAATCCACATAGTCAAAGGCTATTACTGCCAGATTAAAACTGCTTGTCTACTCTATGTGTCCAGATTCCTTACTGTTACTCAGTAATGGAACCTCCACATAAAATCAAGTCCAGTTCCTTACATCATGGACTAATTCAAAGTAATTTATGGAGCACACATGTGCTAGACACAATGACCCACAATACTACCTCATGTCCCTTCTTTCTGAATGCAATGATCCTTCTTTCTTCACTAGAATCCACCCTTTTTAGTGGCCAGCTCAGTTTCTTTGTTCTCCATGAAGCTCTTCCTGATTACTGTTCTGGAACTTTACTGTGTCAACTCTCTCATTCTGTACACCATACAATCTACTTCAGCATGGGCTGGCACATTTTTTCTGACTGGTCTCTAAGCTTTAGTTTCATATTTTCAACCACACAGTTGATAATGTAAGAATCACTACAATGTGTTCTTGGACCTCAAAACTGTCCCATCCTCAGTCAAGGAGCAGGCAGGAAGCCAAGTTGCACACTCTCACCGGCTCACAGACAGAGCCTGCTGAAAGCCACTGAAGAGCACGAGGGCCTATCTAGTAAGCTCCTAGGGCTTCTAAAGAGTTTTTTCAGGCGCATAAACATGGGCAAAGATATGGCTTTCTGCTGTAGAATCCTATTTCTTAAAAGATTTACTGAGATATGGTTCACATATTACACAGTTCAGCCATTTAAAGGGCATAATTTAATAATTTTGGTACATATTACAACAACTTTTTTAAAACTGTGGTAAAATATGTACTTTTAAAACACTTTGAGATTATCTATCCTTGGACTCTGGGGTTAAAAAGAGGAAGATCAGCTTGTGCTCAATGAATTACCTTTGGAGAAAAGAATCACATATATAGAGTTTAGACAGTAATTACATTTTGAATAAAGGCCTGTCACTTTTTTAGTGGTTGCAACGATTCTGAATTGCTCTCTGCTGTGACAGCACCTGCTTTGCTTCATGAAAAATTCAGGGACTGATCACACATTACTAATTTCTTCACTGCCTTTCTGTACTGCTTTACTTTCTATTTTTAGGGCATATTCAGTACTCCTGGTTTACTCACTTTGGTGGTTTGTTACACGTTACAGCTGAAGAAACACATGGGACCCATCCATATTTTTGCATCATGCTACTGAAAACCAATGGCACTTGTTTTTCCAACAAAATCCACATATCCTTATAAATATCACTGAAGTGCCCTTCAATAGTCAGTCTGTTAGAAGAGTTAATTAGATAGTGGTTACTTTTATCCAAAATGAATTAAACAATCTTTTACTGGCCAATACAATTTAGCCAGAAGAATGTTAGGACTTCATAAGAATACACAGAAGAACTGTACAAAAAAGATCTTCAAGACCCAGATAGTCACGATGGTGTGATCACTCATCTAGAGCCAGACATCCTGGAATGTGAAGTCAAGTGGGCCTTAGAAAGCATCACTACGAACAAAGCTAGTGGAGGTGATGGAATTCCAGTTGAGCATTTCAAATCCTGAAAGATGATGCTGTGAAAGTGCTGCACTCAATATGCCAGCACATTTGGAAAACTCAGCAGTGGCCACAGGACTGGAAAAGGTCAGTTTTCATTCTAATCCCAAAGAAAGGCAATGCCAAAGAATGCTCAAACTACTGCACAACTGCACTCATCTCACATGCTAGTAAAGTAATGCTCAAAATTCTCCAAGCCAGACTTCAGCAGTATGTGAACCATGAACTCCCAGATGTTCAAGCTGGTTTTAGAAAAGGAAGAGGAACCGGAGATGAAATTGCCAACATCCGCTGGATCATGGAAAAATCAAGAGAGTTCCAGAAAAACATCTATTTCTGCTTTATTGACTATGCCAAAGCCTTTGACTGTGTGGATCACAATAAACTGTGGAAAATTCTGAGAGATGGGAATATCAGACCACCTGACCTACCTCTTGAGAAACCTATATGTAGGTCAGGAAGCAACAGTTAGAACTGGACATGGAACAACAGACTGGTTCCAAATAGGAAAAGAAGTACATCCAGGCTGTATATTGTCACCCAGTTTATTTAACTTATATGCAGAGTACATCATGAAAAACACTGGGCTGGAAGAAGCAGAAGCTGGAATCAAGATTGCCGGGAGAAATATCAATCACCTCAGATATGCAGATGACACCACCCTTATGGCAGAAAGTGAAGAGGAACTAAAAAGCCTCTTGATGAAAGTGAAAGAGGAGAGTGAAAAAGTTGGCTTAAAGCTCAACATTCAGAAAACGAAGATCATGGCATCTGGTCCCATCACTTCATAGGAAATAGATGGGGAAACAGTGTCAGACTTTATTTTTTGGGGCTCCAAAATCACTGCAGATGGTGACTGCAGCCATGAAATTAAAAGACACTTACTCCTTGGAAGCAAAGTTATGACCAACCTAGATAGCATATTGAAAAGCAGAGACATTACTTTGCCAACAAAGGTCCGTCTAGTCAAGCCTATGGTTTTCCCAGTGGTTATGTATGAATGTGAGAGTGGACTGTGAAGAAAGCTGAGCGCCGAAGAATTGATGCTTTTGAACTGTGGTGTTGGAGAAGACTCTTGAGAGTCCCTTGGACTGCAAGGAGATCCAACCAGTCCATCCTAAAGGAGATCAGTCCTGGGTGTTCACTGAAGGACTGATGCTGAAGCTGAAACTCCAATACTTTGGCCACCTCATGCGAAGAGGTGACTCATTGGAAAAGACCCTGATGCTGGGAGGGATTGGGGGCAGGAGGAGAAGGGGACAACAGAGGATGAGATATCTGGATGGCATCACCGACTCAATGGACATGAGTTTGGGTAAACTCCAGGAGTTGGTAATGGACAGGGGGGCCTGGTGTGCTGCGATTCATGGGGTTGCAAAGAGTCGGACATGACTGAACGATTGAACTAAAGTGAAAACGTTTATTACTTAGGATAAAGAAACTGAGCCACTTTCCCTCCTTTAATGGGTCATTGGAAGGAAATGAGTCAATAAGATACATATCCTACTCCAGATATAACAGGCTTGGGGAAGAAGGTGTAGAGAAATAGGTTCTGGTAAAGATGTGGTAATGGGGCATGTGGCCTCCCAAGAGAGCTACAACCTAGTGAGTGAATGATCAGGCGAACAGTTATTATTAATAACTCTTTGGTATAACATGCTGACGCCTAACCCTTTTGACTTTTCTTAAGCAACAAGTATGGACTGGAGGAGCTTATGATCACATCTTCCCCAAGGAAAAAGTCTAGACCATGGCAGGACTCGCGATGAGAAGCAGGGGAAATTGATGCTCTTTGTATCTCTCCTTTCTGTCTATAAGCCCAATATATTCGTCTTTTTTTTTTTAAGTGCCAAAAGTGATATAAAAGTTTCACAGGAAAATTTACTATACACTCATACTAAACTAAAAATAAGGACTTCCCTGGTAGTACAGTGGGTAAGAATCTGCCTGCCAATGCAGAGGACATGGGTTTGAATCCAGGTCTGGAAGATCCCACCTGCCAAGATCAGCTAAGCCCATGCTTAGAGCCCATGAGCACCAACTATTGAGCGCAGATTCAGTTCTCTAGCTGACATCAATTCTTGTCTCAAACAGTTACCTTGATTTAAAAGTGATGGTTTACTCACTCACGGCCCTTTACACACACTCACACTCAAATTGCTAAAAAGTCTTACTGAAGTTACTAAAGGCTCTTCTCTCCCATCTCCCCTGTAAGGTGCACCGAAGGTACTTGTGGGAATGAGCTCCGAGAGGCCAGACGGTTCCTTCAGGTGCTGCAGGTAGTCATAGTCATCATCAAAGAACACTCCATACTTCCTCTGCTCTGCTCGCCTTTCTTCATCTTTTATCTAGGGTAATAAACAAAATGGACATAGCACCTGTTCCAAGGATAAAACCCAGGAAACTTCCAATGAGCACAACTTTCAGAACATGGGGCAGATGACCCATGAACACTCTAGCTGATAGGAATGAGACAAAGACATCTTGACAAACTCAGGAAACACAGGATGCCACATAAAATTAAAATGGAATGAAAATAGTTCCTCCTTCCATTAGACACTTCTGTACAACAATTCAAGCCAAGAAACACACACACACTATTTTACCATGTTATGTGGAGAATTAAAAGACTAGGGAGCACTGAAAGGTAAGTACAATTTCCTGAATTTATATGCAAAGAAACTTCTCAAGGCATAACACCAATTGGCTTTACAACGAAGCTGAATATGCCTGGGTTCCCCAATACTTCCTTCCACATTACTCACACTTAACAAGTATACTCTGACTGATAATTACCAAATCAACCTCTTAAAAGCTCCCTTGCATATTCTAAAGCTAACTCATGAGTTTTATATTTCATGAGATGACCAGGAGGCAAAAATACAGTTTGTGGTTATGAAATGCCAATATCTCATGGAAAGCAAAGACTGAGCATATGGTTGTGCCCTAAATAACACCATAAAGCATTGTTGCTGATGGATTAGTAAATATTTTCCATTACTCTACAAGACTGCTCACTTAAACATCTCCAATAAAAATATTCTCTCAACAAAATAAACATGCATGCTGTAAAAATGAACATATTTACTGAGAATTAAATCACATATTTTGTTTCCCAGAAGATCAGTTATCTGAGAACAGCTGACTAATATAATTAAAAACAATCAACAATCCACCTACAAACTTACTGGCTATAGAAGAGGACCTACCTTCTGTGTAGGCAACAGAACCCTCTGGGGTGCAGTCTCATCTGCTGCTAAAGGATCTCTTTGGCTCCGGTGGACCAGGTGAAAAGACACAGCTTTCTTCTTCTCTATAAAGGGCTTTTTCTTCCTGTGAGGCTTCAAAGAAACAGAATCACAGTAATAAATCAGAACAACAACAAAAAACACCGATTATACCCCCCACAGGCATCTTCAATAAGTTATGGGAAGGATCAACAGATTGTCAAAACTTGCACTTTCAGGGCAGGCAACATCAACTATGTTAATAAAAACAACAACAACAACAACAAAGAAAAAACACTACCTTCCTTCAACAAACCTTTTTTGGGGAGGTACTCCGTGCCAAACCTAGTTACCGGTGCTGGGAATATGGCAATGGGAAAGTTAAAGTTCCTGTTCTCCACAGGCATATCACCGAGAACCGGGTTTCAGGTGAAGGCAAGCAAAACGAAACACAGGAATGGGTAACGACTCAACAGTAACTTTAAAGTGGGGGCTAACAGAAGGTCCCTGAGAGTCTGAACCAGAATGGGAGTCCACCACAGGAAAATCTGAGGAAGAGTTACAAGCAGGAGAAACACTTCCTGTACAAATTATTAAAACCATGACACAACAGCTGAAGTTGAAATACAGGATTCACCATCGTTCTACCTTCTCGTTTCACTGCTCAACCTCGAGTTTATAAACTGAAAGATCATTCCAGTTGAGTAGGCCCAATCTTAGAAGCTCGTCTTCCCCAGAGTAGACAGATGAGCAGACACCTGCCACTGCAAAGTCTGGAGAGACGAGCAAACCCCTCTCCGCCTGACGTCGCGAAGCACTGGGTGTCGCATCTGTGTGCTTTGTTATAGGTTTTTAGGCCTCTAGGAGGGTAAAGGGTAGGCCATCCTCTTCTGTCTACTCCACAGGCACGCTAGGCCGTAGAAGCCCCGCTCTAAACTGCAAACTATGCCCGCGGTGGTGAGGGTGACCCAAACCGGGACAATGGGCCAAAAGCCGCCTGCCTTTACCTTCGGACGTGCCATCCCAGTTCCAGGATGCAGAAGCCAATGGCTTAGGGGACCCAGCCTGGCCTCTGCCAAACCAGGGCGTCCCAACTCCTACTTACCATGCTTGCAGCCGCGCGGCGCTCACGCCAAACAGGGACGACAGCACTCTCCTAGTAGGACGGACGGTGACACGGTATCTCCCGAACGTCTCTGAGAATCAGCTCACCGCCCAGTCTTTAACTCCACTCCACATGTGCGGCTCCAGGAACCGGCTGGAAATCACTCAGCAGGCCGTGGAAACGGACCAATCGCCGAAAGGCTTAAGGATCACGACCGGAAATTACGCAAAGCTCACGCCGGCTCAAGGATCGCGAGAAGCTATTGGTGGGTGGGGCTGTTTCCACTCCCGGGAGGGCGGGGCTCTTCTGTCCGTAAATAAATCAGCTGGGGAAGGGAATTGTGGGCGCTTGTGTGAGATGAGGCGCGAAAGGGGGTCGCTGTTTATGGGAGAACTTGCTTTTATATCGCCCTCTGCTGAGAACAGAAGCCACGGATCTAGCATCCCCATTGACAGTTGTATTTCCTGACTATTCCTCGCCGTAAACAAGACAAACAGAACACACAAATAAACTACACAAAAGAAAGGTGGCCCCTCTCCTGGGTCCCCGACATCTCAAGTTCCCTTTTTGGGTGGGACGCAAAGCAACGGAGGAGCCTCAGTTCAGTCGCTCAGTCGTGTACTCTTTGCGACCCCATGGACTGCAGCACACCAGGCTTCCCTGTCCATCACCAACTCCCAGAGCTTACTCAAACTCATGTCCATGGAGTGGGCGATGCCATCCAACCATCTCATCCTCTGTCATCCTTTTCTCCTCCTGCCTTCACTCATTCCCAGCATCAGGGTCTTTTCACATGAGTCAGTTCTTCACATCAGGTGGCCAAAGTATTGAAGTTTCAACTTCAGCATCAGTCCTTCCAATGAATATTCAGGACTGATTTCCACTAGGATGGACTGGTTTGATCTCCTTGCAGTCCAAGGGGCACTCAAGAGTCTTCACCAATACCACAGTTCAAAGCATCAGTTGTTTGGTGCTCAGCTTTCTTTATGGTCCAACTCTCACATCCGTACATGACTACTGGAAAAACCAAAGCTTTGACTAGACTAGACAGCTTTGTCTGCAAAGTAATGTCTCTGCTTTTTAATATGCTGTCTAGGTTGGTCATAACTTTTCCTCCAAGGAGTAAGCATCTTTTAATTTCATGGCTGCAGTCGCCATCTGCAGTGATTTTGGAGCCCCAAAAAATAAAGTCTGACACTGTTTCCCCATCTATTTCCCATGAAATGATGGGACCAGATGCCATGATCTTCATTTTCTGAATGTTGAGCTTTAAGCCAACTTTTTCACTCTCCTCTTTCACTTTCAAGAGGCTTTTCAGCTCCTCACTTTCTGCCATAAGGGTGGTGTCATCTGCATATCTGAGGTTATTGATATTTTCTCCTGGCAATCTTGAGTCCAGCTTGTGCTTCATCCAGTCCAGCATTTCTCATGAAATGGGGCCTTGCTATTCTAGGCAGCACTTAGGCTTAATCAGGTCTTTATTTTCCACTTAATGAACTGTGTTCAAACATCCAGTTAACAACCTTTCCCCCCAACTCTGTTGACAGTCGAGGCATTCAGACTAATATATTCAGAATCTCTTTGGTGTTTGCATACCTTAGCTTAGGAGGTGGAAACTAGTGTTTATTATTTTTCAAGCTATCCCTCAAACATTTGGTCATAGTTTGAGCAAAGGCTATAAGCATATCTACTTAGGGCTTCCCTTGTAGCTCAGTAGGTAAAGAATCTGCCTGCAATGCAGGAGACCAGGGTTTGATTCCTGGGTCGGGAAGATCCCCTGGAGAAAGAAATGGCAACCCACTCTAGTATTCATGCCTGGAGAATCCCATGAACCGAGGAGCCTGGCAGGCTACAGTCCATGGGGTGGCAAGAGTCAGGCACAACTTAGCAACTAAACAACCACCACCATTATCTACCCATCACCACCACAAGATTTCAGATGGGTGCTGGCCCACTCCCAGAGCTTTTGCTGGGCAAAAGAGGATGGTAGTGTAGTCAAGTTTTATCAGCAGCCCTTTCTTCAAATTTGTATTTCCTCTTCCCAATTGCTGGTGTCTTTCCAAAGTCTATAAGTTTCCTTGAATTGTGTCTTTATATCCTACCTATGGTGGTGCAGTGGTAAAGAACCCAACTGCCAATATAGAAGGTACAAGAGACATGGGTTCCATCCCTGGGTCAGGAATAGCCCTTGGAGGAGGAAATGGCAACCCACTCCAGTATTGTTGCCTGGAAAATTTCATGGACAGTGGAGCCTGGCAAGCTACAGCCCATGGGGTTGCAAAGAGTTAGACATATCTGAGCACCCCATGCATTGCTATTATAAATTTGTGTGGAATATTATACTTTTATTACAGTGAAAATTACAGACAATTTAGGATCACAGAACTTGTGTTGGAATAATGCTTTGTAACAGGGATACTATCAATACAGAAACACTCCTATGTGCTACACATTCAGTATAATTAAGCTTCATGAGTGAAGGTTTTGTTTTGATCTGTTTTGTTTACTACCTTATCTATCTTCAGGACCTAAAATAGTGCCTGGCGGGTACACTCAATAAATACTTGCTTAAATGAAGTAACATTCTGACACTTTACCTGAATTATCTTAGATCTTCCTGACCATAGCACTATGAGAGAGGTACTATTATAAACACTGAGTCAAAGCAAGTCAAATCAGAATTGGATGGGTTTGCTTGTCTAAAAACATGCATCATTTTCCACTGAAGCACAAATTTCCCCCTATAATATTGAATAATAATAGTAATATCCTTGGTATACTAGCTGAAATTGGTTTCTGGCCTTTGTTTTACTCTTATTGTGTAACCTGGGGCAAGACACCTTCAGTTTACTGACCTGAATGTAAAATGGGATGAGAATATTATTAACACTTACCTCATGGGATTGTTGATGGGTTAAGTGAGAAACCACACGTGAAATGCATGGACCTGTGCATGGCTTGTGATCAGTGCTCCATGAAGGTGAGCAATTGTTCTCATCTCAGCTAAGTGTAATTATTTACCTATCATCATTGTTGCCTTAGAATCACCAGCTCCTGAAACTAGGGCCTTCAGCATCTGAGATCTGTCAGTGAGTATGTTCTTTGCCTCACTTCACATTTCACATCATAGGAACCTGTAAGCTTGCATCTTGACCCAAACTATCGGCTTCCTGGAATCCTAATCCTTTTGCTTGCCTTTCATTTCTGGTACCTTTCATGTCACTTAGATTACATGCATAGATTTTTTACTTGCTTCTAGTCCATAGTAATTGTATGTTCTTTAAAATTATTTCTAACTGCACAATGATATTGCTTGGCTTTCTGCTTACTGACTCCTGTTCTTAGAGTCACAAGTACGTACATTTCATTGGTGAATACACTTTGGAAAGACTGATCCAAATTAATTTTCTTTACTATATCTTTCCAATTATAAAATGATTTTTGAGTATTTTTTTGTACGTTTCAGTTGTGTTCAAAGCACTCAGATGATGTGTAAATGAAATGATTTTACAGTCTTGGAGACAAAATCAGGTGATGAAGAAATAGTTTATTAAAATTTCATTGTAGTACTTTCTTAATAGTCTTAGGCCACGTTGTCTACGGGGGTGTCTTTATCCTTTTCCACAACTTCCGTTACATGTGCTGATGAGTCTCATCTTCCTCTCTATAGCCCAGACCTTTTTCCTGACTTTCAGAGTCATGGATCCAACTGTACACCTATTGGCATATAGTTGTAGATGCTAACTTTTCATGATTGAATAAATACTCTAGAGAGAAAAGAACTGGCATTTTCAGTGCTCGTTGACCTAATGGTGTGTTCCTGGATGAACTTTTAACTTTGGTTGGCCCAAGTCAGACAATCTGGAATAGGGAGTCCTCAACGTAGAAAATAATTTGTCCCATTTGTTCTTGTAGGTATACTCAGCAGTTCAAATTCAAGCCATAAATGATCCCCTCCCACAGTTTAATAAGTTTGTTACCTCTTTAGTTCAGTCCCTGATTCCTTGGAAATCTTGGTCATTGCCTCACTGAGTCTTATCCAACTTTTATTAACCTTGCTACCATATTATTCTTTCTTAAAGACAACTCTCGTATTATTCTGACTCAGAATTTTCCAATGAGTCTCCGCTGCCTATTCAATACCTCCCGGGGGCCTTAGTCAGCCCTCAAGATCTTCTGCAGTTTCACCACAGACCACAGTTTCACACTACCTTCCTTTTATTTTTCACTCAAATTGAATGAGACCAATTTTCCCCCCAAATACAGCAGGGACTCTTTCAGCATTAGTTTGTTTACATCATTCTCTCCAACTGGAATTTTCTTCTGTTTTGTGGCATCCCACTCATCCTTTTAGGAGGGACTGAAATTTTTCTCCCACTATTTGGTTCCTAGAAATGGCACCACTTGTAGCTAAAGAGCAAAAAACCTTTACACAAATGTTACATTTTAAACCTTTCTCTAGAGTTTTATGCATTCTACTGCTGGCGTCCACTTTCTACAGGACAGACTTCAAAGTTCACAAACTGGACAAGGACTTGGGTTGTCCAGACAGCAGTGCTTGGCAGCAACTCCATGCCACGTGTGAGTTTATGTTCCATGAAGAGTTTAGTCGAATTTAATAAAATTTCATCAATTTGATGCTATGAAAGCACTGCAGAAAATGAGAAAATTGTCTCTTACCTCCATTCAGTTTTATTTTATCTATTTATTGGCTGTGTTGCACAGCATGTGGAATCTTAGTTCCCAGATCAGGGCTTGAATCCGCACCCCCGGCACTGGAAGTGCAGTCTTAACCACTGGGGAAGTCCCTCTGTTAGGTTTTACAAAGTAATGTTTCCATTACTGATTCTTTTGGCTCTTTTCCCTTACCCTACAAACCTGAAATAAAACATTTTGGTTATGAGGAAAAAAGAAAGTAATGGTTCCATGTAGAACCTGGTTTTGTGTGAGAAAAATGAAAAGTGGTTGTTGAACTACTACACCTACCTTGGAGATGCTCCCTTAAGTTTTAATAGCATACTTGGGTCCAGTTTTCAAACCTACTCTATTTTTTTGGTCCTGATCTTTTCTCTTACAAGTCCTCTCTCTAGGGTTGTTTTATTTCAGTTGCTCAGTCGTGTCCAACTCTTTGTGACCCCATGGAACTGTAGCACACCAGGCTTCCCTATCCTTCACCATCTCCCAGAGCTTGCTCAAACTCATGTCCATTGAGTTGGTGATACCATCCAACCATCTCGTCCTCTGTGGTCCCTTTCTCCTCCTGCCTTCATTCTTTCCGAGCATCAGGGTCTTTTCTAATGAGATGGCTCTTTGCATCAGGTGGCCCAAGTATTGGAGCTTCCATTTCAGCACCAGTCCTTCCAATGAATATTCAGGGTTGATTTCCTTTAGAATTAACTGGTTTGATCTCCTTGCAGTCCAAGGGACTCTCAGTCTTCTCCAGCACCACAGTTCAAAAGCATCAATTCTTTGGTGTTCAGCCTTTTTTATGGTCCAACTCGCACATCCCTACATGACTACTGGAAAAACCATAGCTTTGACTAGATGGACATTTGTCATAAAGGTACACAAAATTGCTTTTCAACTTCCATCTCATACCTTTGCTCTTGTCTTAGAGCATGAGGGAGGTTCACATATAATTTTTAACTACTGCTGAAAAACAGGAAAAGTATATTGCAATTCCTTTTCTAGTCAAAATATGTTCCCAAGCTCTCTCCTTGCTTGTAAACATATTAAATAGTAGGCATAATGAGAAAGTCTGTTTATTTTCTATATTACTAACTCTAAAGGGACTATCTTATTTTTTACACATTATAATGTGAATGAAAATAGCATTTTCAAATCTCTTCAGATGTAAAAAAGACAGACATAAAAAGACAGCTTATTTTTAAATAAAATGTAAAAATAAACTGTAAGTTGCTGTTTAAAGCAGTAATTCTTTAGACAGATATTTTTAATTAAAGGTACAAACCGTGAGGACCTGCATACAAAAAGTTTTAAGTCAGGCGGAGTTGAAATTACAGGCAATTAGAAAAGCTATCTTATTCTTGCTTTACAGGTATGGACTCTGAGCTTTTAATTTAGAAATACTGAGCCCTGTCTGAATACAACAGAAATTGGAACAAACTAAAGCTGGGATTTCCCAATGATTTTATTGAGGTAACTTTTCCCAATTTTATACATATATGCATTTATATATACTTAAGAAAGCTAAACAATGTTCTAAGGCACTTGGAATTGTGCACGGCAAAGCATACTATAATATCATACAATTACACAGAGCATAATTTTGCATTTTAAATAACACAAACACCAATACAGAATAAAAAAGATAATACATAGTCTTTCTTTCAGGTTACAATAGTGGAATTACATATACATATGTGTGTATACTTGTAGATATTTATACCCACATACTATAATACAGTACAGGTTTCAGAACAACACACAAAAAAGAGAAACTGTCATGTTAATCAGTATACAGTTCCAGTTATTTACAGTCACAGATATTATACCTGTGTAATATGTAGGGTAAGATCACTCACTGGAAATTAGAAATCAGTCAGCCTGATAACGATCACAGCTTACCATTCTTATCACTTTCACCAAAGCTTGAAATAACAGAAGAATGTATATAGTTCTTTATTTAAACCTCACTGTTACGTAGAAAAAAAAATGACTAGGTTGAATTTTTAGCAGGTACTCAATCTGGTGAAATTGGTACAGAATGTTTTGAATGCACTGGCACATCTCTAAGCCACAGAAGAAATATTTTTAAAAATAAAAATAAAAAATTAGTGCCTATATTTTTAGTGATGAAAGTGGTTTGACCCTAGATTCATTCAGGTTGTTTATGAATGCTAGTTAGCACTGCCATGGTGACTTCTTCATGTGGAAGCTCTCTAAGCAATGTAATATAGTCAAACTATAACAAAATATCCAGTAAGGGAAAAGCCCCCCAAACTGGGAAGTGGCACAAATGTCATTGGCATTTTAACACAGCACAAAATTGACCTGAGGGTGGAGTGGCGTTCTGCCTCCTTTACTCCCTTCAATTTATTCTTTAAAAAAAATTGGTATTTACCAAGAATTCTTAAGCACCATCTTAAAGTTCACAATATAACCACTTTTATTGGCTGAGTTACTCTGCTTCAAAAAAGGTTTTAGAAATTTTCATATTGAAAAAAAAATTATAGTAGCTGACTTAATTTGATCCACTAGTCACAATTCATCTAATTATTTCAAGACACATTTATCATTCAGTTTTGATGATAAAAAGTTACAAAGAGAACAAGTATGTTTATGTATAGTTAATATAATAATACTTCCCCCAGGTAAAACTCGTTTTGTGAATGACTGTCATTGAAGTATGGAGGACAATATGCATGCAATCCAGAGCTCACCCTTCTTTCCTTCATAATTTAGTATTCACAGATCTAAAAGTTGAACTGCATGACTGTCTCTGCAGGGGAAATGCAAGCATTTGCATGTCAATTAAATGCTTCTTTAACAGGATAAATGAGACTGTTTAGGAACTCATGGGATGCAGCTTACTAGGTGAAACCTGAATGGTGATTTTCAGAGACCACCAGTTTTGTTTCTGTGTGGATAGTTAGCAGTCGTGTTTGTGGTTAAGCCATGCAGTGATCCTCATGACACTGACTAGGGCTACGACCAACAGTGTAGTTGTGAGGTAAAATTGTGAGGCAAAAAAAAAAGTGTGCCTCATGTGAACTCTGTCCTTTACATACAGGGACTAACCAAGTGATGATGCCTGTTGGAACTGCCGAGCCTACCCCAATAACCTCCTCCATGAAGAACTGGAAAACTAAAGTTGCCATCAGAAGGCTAGAAGGCAAGAAAAATGACAGGGAAAAATGATTCAGGGCCCAAAGAAATGCAAGGCAGTCAAGATGAGGTTTTGAGATAGACACTTTTTCCTGTGTCCTCAAATTGCAGTAGACAGTGGTATTTAAGGGAGGTGGCACTGCTCTCCCAGGAGGGCATTTGAACATGGGGGAGGGCTTTTTACTTTTAGTATTTACAACAGTTGGGCATACTACTGGCCTGGGAGGGTAAACATCTTGCAACGCGTGAGACATTTCTGTAGAACAAAGAATTGCCCAGCTCAAATGCCAGCAGCAGCCCTACTGAGAAACACGGATGGAGTGCTCTGCTTACATGCACAGCTATGCCAGCTAAATGGCATTGTTTCTGTAGTAAATCCTAGCATGGCTAAACAATGACCCTTGCATTGAGGGCTGGCCTCCAATGCAAATAGCTGCTACAGGATTCTCTCTCTTTTTTTTGGTGCCAGAAATCTTACCGTGTATACAATAGGGTTTCTTAATTTGGGATGACTCTGTCTTCAAAAAAGCACAAGTGGACTATTTTGGGGTTGTTTTCTAGAAATGCTACTGGTGGTTTGCCATTTCCACAAAGAATTTAAGCTTAATGGTTACAAAAAGTAAACAGAAAGTGAAAATAAGAATGGTTCGGGAGTATTCCACCCTATTTCTACCACCCTTTGATCACTAACAAATTATAATAGCACCTCATGCTGCTCTTTGAAAATTGGGTGTCCTCTATCTGGAGATGTGCTTTCTCTCAGAAAGATGGTCCTATTAATTTGATGATTACTTTTGCTGTTGCATTTCCCTCTAGGAAATAGTTCAGCTGGAAAAGTTCATTCTGCTTTGGCAAGTGAAATACTGTGACAGACACTTAAACACGCAACAGTGGAAGACTAGCTGGTTCAAGTGGCCAAGGGAAAATTCTGTAAATAAGTCGTTATCTTAGTGGTTCCTTAGTGCTTATAACATTCTCTAACCATGTGAAGAAATTAATTCTTGTCTCAAAATATATATATTTTCATTAGTAAGGTTAGGCTTTATAATATGATTGTATCTAGGAATGTTTAAGGCTACCATACTGATGAAATGACATAAATTTATGTCTTATACTAGCTTGATTCCATCTTACCTCCTTTGAAGATTTCTCATTAGATGTAAAATGTGCTGCTGGAACCACTTAAAGATGTACTCTGACGTTTCTGAAGAGCTGTTTAAATGTGGAGACACTGTATGAGATAGACAAGGTTGCTTTCTTCTATTGTGAATGCAGTATAATTTGCGACAGTTGTGTCTGCTTCTATTAAGGATAAATACAAAGCCTATTTTGTGTTAAAATGTGGTACACATTAGGATATGCAGTGTTAGTGCAGATTTTTCTTTTTTAGGTGTAAGCTATTGTATTTTTTTTGTTTTAAGTGTCAGTGCAGCACTGAATTAACTGCAGGTTGTAAAACTTGAGTTATGAGTTTTAAGGACTTATCCTCATTTTCAAAATTTGATGATTATTAAGGACTGTATTCAGTTCCTCTATTTCCTTAAAAAGATTTTCACTGACATTTCACAAGTTTCTCCTAACACAATATATTTACTAATGTAAGAGAAAGATAAGTGGTCTCAATCAATATGCTAATATAGGACATGAAAATGAAAGCAGAAAGTCTATTTTTCTGGATAAATCAGATAGAATGTGTTTTTTTCCCCGTCAATTTGAAACAGCTGTTCAAATATCCAAACTAGTTCTCTACTATAGATTTTAGGAATTATCATAAAGGTAAACTATACTGAACAAAAAAAAAAATGCAAGATATTTCACACATGTAGGAAATTATCAGGCAAGGCTGCCTAAAATTAACACTAATCATCAGAGAACTAATTTTGTCAGACCATGAAGATAGTACTAAAGCTCATGGCATCTTCTTATTACCTTAACGTTAAGGTTCATTTTCTCCATTTTAAAAAAGATGGAAATGACCACTTTGGTCTTTACAAAACAAAACTAGTCTGTCTAGTTCTTTCGTGCCTGAGCTTTTCTGGAGACGGACTTGTTTTTCTTCCTTAATCATATCTCAGGGACTCAGAAAAAGCATTTACTTCTATGTCAGCCTAATGTCACATATTAAATAGGAAAAACCCTGATTCTGTACTGGAACAACCCAATTCACACACACACATTTATTTTTACAGAACCGCAGCTTAATGGTTGGATTGCAGAAATGCTGGCACTAGGCTGATACTTAATTCTATGGCGGCTGGTCCACATCCTTGTGTCCTTTCAGAGCTGCTTTGCAAGAGACCTCTGGATGGGCTGCTGATGTGGATATGCAGTGTTTCTGCCTTTTAAAACTAGCTATTAAAACAGAGCTTCATTCTGTGACTGTAGCTTAGCTCATAATCCTTCCATTCTTTTTATTTAAAGGATCATTCCAATGAAATAATTCATGGTTTCAATTCTTAAACTAGTAGTGGTTAATATATATATTTTTTTACTTTTAAATTTTCTTAAAAAAAGAGAAAAGTTTAAAACTTATCCCTAGACACATCAATCAGTAAAAGAGAAAGTATGGGTAGTTCATAAATCTGACATATCATAGAAGGAAAATAATATATTGAGGACCCAGAATCTCATTTTCTTTTTCAGAGTCTTATTTCTTGTACTAAGTGCATCTCACTATAGGGAATAAAAAATTATATCACATGTACTGCTAGGGGGAAAAAATTGTTCCTTTTATCAACCAAATAGAGACTTTCTATGACATGCATCTTGAGTGATAAAACAGTGATAAATGTCTTATATTTGCCATTTTTATAGGAGCCTTGTGACTAGAAATCAAAACAATGTTCTAAGATTATAAGTATAGAAAATTAAAATAACATTATAAGCCTTGGTATTTTTCCTAAGACACTAAAATGACAATAAAACAATACAAAAGGAAAAACATGACTTCAGCAAAAAAAACCTGGAACATAGTTAATATCTATGGCTGGATTTAAACACTATGAAATGAACGAAATTTCAACCAGATTAAAGACACTAGGACATGCAGAAAAATTTTTTCAAAGCAAAAATAAGTTATTCTATCAAAGAAATGACAATAGTGCAAAATTCTAGGTTTATTGTATTAATGCACACAGCTCTGTACAGCAAGAGATGCAATGATGCCAGCTACTTTTCTTAGTTAAAAATGGTCCTGGCTTTTTGTAATAGGCCAAGTGGGATGACATTTTTTATTTCTTACAAATCCAATTTTAAGTAATTCTTTAAAATATAAATGAGCGGCAGGACCCACATTTACCCATTAGATTAAATGTTTGCTTTTGGTTGAATAGAAAATTACAGTTTTCCATACAATGAACCAGAATCACTTCAGAAAATCGTAGTCCACACTCCGAGAATAAAATAGTCTGTTTAGATCTTGTCGTGTTGTTCTACATCACATGTGTTTTTAATAAAAGGGGCACAAAATAATTGTGAAAGAACAATTAGATGCAAGGGAGTATTTACACGTGGTCATAGGTACTTGGGAGCGGAAGCCACGCTATGCCCATGACTCCATGGAAAATAGCAAGATGACAATAATGGCTTCTTCGTGTAAACAATATTGACTGTAGGCTCATGGGGAAATCTTTCGTAACTTTAATTCACTGATCCTTTTGTACTGAAAGTCAGTTCTGTATTTATGGATGCAATTTGCAGACTCTTAAAATACCAAACGAGGTTCTCCTTACTTAACTTAGCAGACATTTTCTGTTCTTTTAAGTCTCTGGGTGAGTACTTTTTTTTTTTAATCCATGTGCTTTATTTTTTTTAATAGCAGCAATCCAACTTAATGCAGCATGAAAACTAAGTAGTTCTTTCCATTCCCATTCAGAGCCAACTGCTGGCAGAACACCTGTATTTTGCTTAAGTTTAACTTTGGATTCAGACTTTCTAAAAAGGTGCCATGATTGTAGATAGTATCTTCCTTAAATCAAGTAGGACTGTTTCAACTTTGGAGATAATTAAGCTAGGGAAAGACCAAATGATTCGTTTCTAAAGCTTGCTACAGATTTATAGGGTCACATTACATCTTTATTTCCAGTCCTGTTATCCTTGTGGAAGATTGGTATGTTAGGTAAGGAGTATTTAAAAGAATGTAAAGTGTGTATGTATAGCTATGCTACTTGAAGCATGCAACAAAATTTGGGTAAGCATGCTTATTAAGAGTCAGTAAAAGCCTCTTGCATTTAAGAAAAAGATACATGAAAACACTCAGACTTATTTCTGGCAACTGGATTCACTGGCACAATGACAAGAAAATAATGGTACTACGCTGTACCAATATAATGGTGAAACAAGAATATTCTTCTGGGATCAGGTCTAAGAAATCCACATTGAGTGATTAAACTCCCAAATTCCTTAATAAGTTCTCAATTACCCAAAGCCTCTTCAAAAATACATTTATGCTTCTATTTCCTTTTTTCATTAACGTAATGAAGTATTTCTCTTGCTTTCTGATTTTCATCACCCCCCCCCCTCCCCCCCACCCCCACAACCCTTTCCAGTGCTCAGAAATTCCATTCCCCATTCTTTAACCCACACTCTCAAATGTGGTTTTCTGGCAACAGCGATTGTCTTCTGCTCATCTTCTTTGATTAAAACTCCTGATGAAGAATAACTGGCATAAACATGGTGTCCCTTACCATCAGTCCACATGCTGGATAGCAGGGCTGCTGAACAGCCGGGATGCTGAACCATCCCCTTTGCTTGTTGGCCCACCCGGGCTGTACAAGTGGGGAGCACTTTCCACACGCTTCCTTCACCACAAGTTAAACAGAAACACACACATTCAAATCCCAGTGCAATATCAGGTTTTCAGGAAGCGAGGCTTCCCCGCAAGATGATCAGTCTGTTTCCCAACAGTCTCATGCTTCATTATGGACGATGAAACCTGAAATACGAAACAGAAACTCTGTGATGTGGTAGAGAAACACAACTCTATTCAGTGACGTGAATATGGTACAGTCATGTTTAGCATCCCCAACCAAATTACTGTTCTCTTAATAAATTACTGTCATAACAGAAGATCATTATAAATGTCATGTGGGAAAACAGAGACAGCTCTGTAAAAGATGCTGGTTTTATCATCTGAGATAGAGAGCAATCAATACACAAAAACATCACTATCTTGAGGGTCATGTTCTAACCTATATTGAACAAAGTGAGATGTTTCATAAAGGATTTGGTTACACCTGAATTGTCATTACAAAAAGGAAAACACCATCATGTAGTCGATTTCATTAGCTTCAGCTTCTCTTCACTTGCCGCTAAAGACTCCAAATGTACTTTCTATACCTGAATTTTCAAACACCTCCCAGGCATTTCCTTACAAATGTTCCACAGGCAACATGCTAAGCATGTATACAGATATACAAATTATCTTTCCTTGTGAACCTGCCTTTATGCTTTCTATCTTGTTAAATGTTATACCTTTAAAAATACTTTCAGTCTAGAAGCCTAAGGTTGCAACGTTCTCCCTTTCACCCTCCACATCTCATTAATCACCAAGTCCTGCCCCAACTGCCTGTCTCTGGATTCATTCAAGCCTTCACCACCTTTTGCTGAAATTACCAACGATACTAACAGCATGCTAGCTAGCTGGCTGGATTCATGCCCCTCCATGAGAGTTCCTAAACAGTCCTTGTGATTTTGTAGCCCTCTGCTTTTGAACATGTTCCTAATACTGCAATCACTCCCTTCATTTTCCATATATATTTTCATATCCAAGATCAAGGTTAAAAGCCATCTTCTCCAGAAGCCCTTATCTGATTCACTTCTTCAGCCTACTTCTGTGATTCCACAATTATACAATTCTACTTGGTATTTCACTTATCTTGCCTATTCTCATGTTCATTTGTTCAAGTAAAATCTAATGTTCATCTGCCCAGACTCCAAATTAATTTCCCTCTCAGGCTCATAGACTGGGAGATCAAATCTATGCTCCACACTGTCACTGGCATTATTACCATAAATACTGACCCAATCACCCTAGATCTTTGTTACTATCATTGCACTGTTCCCCACTATTGATAAAATTTAAATTTCTTAAAGTGATGGCTGAGGCTTTTCAGGGTGTGGCCCAACCCATGTTTCTAACTTCACAACCACTCCCTAAATTCCAATCATTTGCCCTCCTAAAGGCTCTCCACTTTTTCCTTTACCCTTATCTTTCCTCCCATCTCCATCTCCTACAATCTTCTTCTATGAGTCCCCAAACTCCTTTTTCCTCCACCTCTCAGAAAAGTAATAATTGCTTCTATTCTGTGTACCCACAATACTTGGTTTATACCAGTCACTGATCATTGTGTATGTGTGTGTGTGTGTATGGGTGTATCTCCTTTTAGACCGTGAGATGCTGAGAAAAGACTTGGGCTTACTTTCATATACTCATAGAATACAATATCTAGTGTACGGTATTACTTAATAAATGTTGCTATGTTGAATCAAGCATTAAAAATGAAAAATTAAAGACATAAGAACAGATGAAACAAGATTGGCTATAAGTTGATAATTGGAGCTATATGAAGGATGTACGGAGCCTGGGACATGACGTTACTTCGGCATGTTCGACAGAAGTCAAAATAAAATAGGTTATACCAAGTTTTCCAAAATGAGCAAACTCGTCGTGATTCAAGTAGGGATGTGTCCACCGTGAGTTCAATTCTTGACTCTATTCTGTCCACAACCTTGGGCAGGTGTGTGAACCTCCATGTTCTACAGTGTTACACAGGGACAACATGACTGTTTCAGTTGCCTGAGCTTTATTCCTGCCCTCTGATCAGGCCAAATCCTTACCACCTCAGGCCTCTTGCAGCAGCTCTCCCCACTACATTAGCTGATACCCTTAGGGGAAGTGTTTTTCTCTCCCCAAACAGTGCTGACAACTTCCTCTTGTCATTTAAATCACAGAGTAAGTTTAATTTCCTCAAGAGACCCCGTTCATAGCCATTCTATCCATATCTACCCTCACTCTTGGCACAGCGTCCTGTTAACGTTTTTTTTTCATAGCACTTAGCACTGTCTGAAATGATCTTTTTTTTTTTCATAGCACTTAGCACTGTCTGAAATGTCTAGGGACTTCCTGGGTGGTCCCACAGCTAAGACTCCGTGCTACCAATGGAGGGGATCTAGGTTTGACCCCTGGTCAGGGAACTAGATCCCATGTGCCGCAACTAAGACCCAACATAGCCAAGTAAATAAATATTTAAAATAAAAAAGAGCACCCACCCTTTTAAAAAGAAAAGAAATGATTATTGTCTACTTGTTCATTTACTTGCTAACGGTCTGTCTCCCTCACTACAACACAAGCATGTGCGAGTGAGGACTTTGACATGTTCTAAACTCCTAGGGTCCAGAAAAGTATGACTCACTCTGTGCTCCATAAATACTTGCTAACACATGAACGACTGAGTACATATATACAGGTGCACTTGGTTATTTGATTACTTGTTCTGTAAGTAATTCTATGTAACTGAAGAGTTTAATCATGAGATTCACTTAACATTAATTATAGGAAAGTGAAGTCGCTCAGTCGCGTCCGACTCTTTGCGACCCTGTGGACTGTAGCCTACCGGGCTCCTCCATCCATGGGATTCTCCAGGCGAAAATACTGGAGTGGGTTGCCATTTCTATAACTGAGTAATATACTAATCCATGATAACCCATTGCTGTCTAGGAAGAGTCAACTATAACCTGAAGAAAAACTATGGAAATTGTATAAAAATGTCTCAAGAGCAATTGAAAACCTCTTAAAATCAAACATATAAAATGTGAAAGAAAGGCAGATAATAATAATACCTAACGATTAAATTTGGTGCCACTAGCAGTAAAGAATCTGCCTGCCAATGCAGGAGACATGAGATGAGGGTTCTAGCCCTGGGTCGGGAAGATCCTCTGGAGGAGAAAATAGCAACCCACTCCAGTATTCTTGCCAGGAAAATTTCCATGGACAGAGGAGCCTGACAGCCTACAGTCCATGCGGTTGCAAAGAGTCACACGTGACTGAGCACACACATTAAATTCTACTATGTGTAATCTTCAAAATAATCCTAGAGGTAAGTACTCCTGTATCCTTGTTGTAGATATAGAAACTGAGGCACAGGCACAGGGATGTCAGTCATGTACTCAAGCCAGAGAGCTTGAAGGCCAGGCTCTAGACTCTGTATTCCTAACCTATGTGAGACTATGAGATTAAAACATGTCTGTCTATGCATGCGTGCATCCTAAGTCTCTTCAGTTGTCATCCATGCTTTCATTCAAAGGGTACTTTTGTTGCTCTCTGGGTAGAATGGAATGGAAAACATAATCAGTTGGATTTCTACATTCACTGTTTTGATCAATTCTGACCAGAGAAAAATCTTGGTCTGTATTTCCAGGCTACACTTTGATTGTTACAGTTGTCTCAAACACCTTTGCCTTTTGCCACACAGCGAACTAGATGAAAATGGGCTCAGCACAAACTTTCTCAATTACCAGAAAAAGCCAGGCCAGTGATGCCCTCGGGTGGGGGGCGGCAGGGAGAGTGAAACGAGAAGCAGGACAGAGGAGCACCACCCACACCACGAGGAGGGAGGGAGGAGGAGCACCGGGAGCCCTGAATACACAAACATACCGCACCTGCAGGATCTTCACACCCTGACCGAGCAAAGATCCCTCTTTGCTGGATTCATTTCCCCCCCCGGGAATTAAATATAAACTCGTCCAATTTAGCAATTTTCTAAGGTCTCTCCAAATTTGCAGGACCAATCATTCCACAGTGTCCTAATCTTCACTTGGCCTTGGGTTCCAAGAACAAGAGTGGGGAAAGCTGACACAAGAGGCTTTCTCTTCAATCAGTAATGTCTCTGGGAGGAAGATGGTAAAGTAAGAATAGGGTTGGGTGAGACCTCCCAATGCAAGGGCTCTGGGTTCGATCCCTAGTCAGGGAACTAGATCCTGCATGCTGCCACTAAGATCCGGTGCAGCCAAATAATAAATAAATAAATATTTAAAAAGAAATTGGGTTGGGCAACAATGGGAGTAGCCAGTGGACCAGATAAGATTTAGAACCTTTTAAAACCCAGCATTTTCCCGGAAAGTGTCTTGCTTTTAATTTCCAAAAATTAGCAGGACACTACAAATTTTTTGTGTGTTTTTCTGCAGACACTATTTGCCCATGGATCCCATTACAGAATGAGTTCACAGACGGGATTTTGTTGGAAAGTCAGGCCATCAGCATAGCGTCTAGACTGGGGAGAAGACGACAACTAACTAATACTCTGAATGCGGTAATATGCTGACAAAGCTGGGGGGTCAGAACTGTAACCTCTCCTTATAAGCACTGCCCAGATCTGGTCAAAATACCCATATATTTTCTTATACTATCCAATCAGAAAGGAACATTTATATCCTGTTTAAATTAGGCATCTTATCTTCAAAATCCACTCCAACATTTTATGGTTAGAGGTGCTGAAAATGCAAAATTATTCTTAAGTTTGGTACCGCTCAGTGGTTTGCATTCATTTTGAGGTACACGAAGTTCAGCTTTACCTCCGGAGAAGTTTGCCTACCTGACAGAATGACAGTTTGGCTTTAGGCTTCAAGTTGATGAAGCAATAAATAGCATTACTGTGCCCTCACGATACTTAAGCTTTTCATCTACCCTTTTTTCAGAACTTTCCTGAAACTCAAACTTGGAAGCTATCTATATTTTCTTCGTGTTAAAAATGTCAATAATTTTTTTTCTTATATTCATACTTTTGAGAGTGAGTGAATAGAAGCAAAAAACTAACTTTAAGTCATGGAATTCAGGTAAAAATAACTCTTTCCCCTAATGGCTCCTCCACAAATACGTAAAAATTTCTTCACCTTCCTATAAATTCAGTTCAGATAATATAAAATATGAAATGTCTCTCTTACTGTAAAACATTACTTTCCTGTACTCTCCTAGTTGATATATTCAGAAATCCTGAGTAATTAATTTCCTCTTTATTTAAAAGGGTTTAACGGTCAAGGCACATACAGTTATGCTAAACAAATGAGGAGGTTCTCCTAGACCATTGCTCCTTGTTCAACTGAAGTCAGATCACATGCTGGATGGGAATTCGTGAGTCCGAATACGAAGCCATGCTTACAACTCCGGTGGTCTAAGCGACATTTTGCAATTCTTTTCAGTTTCTGTCCAGGTAGCAAAGAAATGGAGCCCTCAAGAGAGCATCTCTACAGAAACAGCCTTCTCATTCTCTGTGGTGGTAGTGGTTTAGTTGCTAAATCATGTCTGATTCTTGTGACCCATGGACTGTAGCCTGCCAGGATCCTCTGTCCATGGGATTCTCCAAGTAAGAATACTGGAGTGATTTGCCATTTCCTTCTCATTCTCTGTGGAGGGCCCCTAATTAATTTTTTTTTTTTTTTTAATTTTTGGCCACACTGCACGGCATGTGAGATCTTAGTTCCCTGACCAGGAATTGAACCCTTGCTGCCTGAGTGGAAGCACAGAGTCTTAACCACTGGACCATGACGGAAGTCACTGAATTAATGTTTATTGAGGTCACAAGTATAGTTCTTGCCATGTCGAATTTTGATACGCCTGTGTAGAAAGCTCAAAGGGTAGTTTAATTTATCTGTAAATCTACATAGGCTATAATAGCTCAAGATGGCACAGAATGAAATAATTACTGTATTTTAAAAATATTTATTTTTAATATTTATCTGGCTGCACCAGGTCTTAGTTGCAGCATGCAGTATTATTTTAGCTGTGGCATGTGGGATCTAGTTCCTTTACCAGGGACTGAACCTGATTTCCCTGCATTAGGAGTACAGAGTCTTAACCACTGGACCAGCAGGGAAGTCCCTAGATAATTACTTTAAACACACACACATGCACAAACACACTTCTCAACATAACTACATTAGGGAAACTTGAAAAGTAGAGAAAAACTCCCTATAGGTCCACTCTATGACACACCATTAAGAGTTGATTTTTTTCCCCTTAAGACTTGGCATTACTTATTTTTATCTATCTATTCATTTATTTTTATTGAAGTAGAATTGATTTATAATATTGAGTGTGTTTCAGGTGTACAACAAATAGATTCAATCATATAAAGACTTTTTTCAGACTATTTTCCATTATAGGTTATTAAAAGATACTGAATATACTTATGTTATATAGTAAATTATTGTTATCTAGTTTATGTATAGTAGTTTATATATGTTAATTCCACACTCCTAATTTGTCCCTTCTACCCTTTTTTCCCCTTTGGTAACTACATGTTTGTTTTCTATGTCTGAGTTTGTTTCTGTTTTGTATATAGGTTCATTTGTATTTTTTAGATTTTGCATATAAGTGATATCAGATAATATCTGTCTTTCTCTGTCAGACTTACTTTACTTAATATGATATTCTCTAGGGCCATCCATGCTGCTACAAATGGCAATATTTCATTCTTTTTATGGATGTTTTAATGTTATTTCCCAATCTTTTTCCTATGCATCTGAATTTTAAAACAAACCACTGCTACATACATATACTTTAGTCAGTATCTGGATTTTTCCACTCAACATTATGCCAGTAATCTCTTGAGGCCCGTTTTGATTCTAAGAGTTAGCAATTTAATAATTCTTTGCTTAATATATTAAGCAAATAATATAGAAACTAATAAAATTATATAAGGGGCTTCCCAGATGGCTCAGTGGTAAAAGAAACCTCCTGCAATGCAGGAGATGTGGGTTTGATCTCTGGGTCAGGAAGATCCCCTGGAGGAGGAAATGGCAACCCACTCCAGTATTCTCGCTGGCAAAATCTCATGAACAGAGGAACCTGGCAAGCTACCATCCCAAAGAGTCAGACACACTGAGCAGCTGAGCACCCAGGCACACACATGCACCCACAGAGAATTATACGTATGAAAGCATTATTTTGCACACTCTAAAAATGTTCTTGTTTACAAAATTCGATGTTTATTTTTTAAAGCAATATTCTCTTTTGATTATAAGTCTGATACATGTTGACATTTTAAAAAATTTGGAAAACAATATTCAAAGGTTACAACTAGTCATAGATCCTACCATTCAGCTGTAACCATTTTAAAGTTTAGTTTTTTATGTAAAGTCTTTTCAAACAATTTACATGTCTTTATAATTTAAAGAATTACTTTGAAATTGTAGAAATCCCATTTACTTTGGAGAGGGAAGTGGGTTTTTTTTGCCATGGTGATTTCTTTCCAAAATGCACTGGCCCTATTTAATAGTACAGTGCTCTTCAAATGGTCTTTTGGGGTTTGAACAGTGGACCAGGTGGGCAGCTGCTGGGGTGGGGAGAAAAAACAGTATGTGGCTGGACAAGCTGAAAATGTTCTGAAGAACAGAGGTTAGAGCTTGGTACCTTGCAAGCCAAAGGATGAACTCTTATACGGGCCACTTATCCTCATGCTTCTCATATGGCCCTAGAATGCAGTTCAATTTCTTTTTTTTTTTTTTTCTTTTATTTATTTAATTTTAAAATCTTTAATTCTTACATGTGTTCCCAAACATGAACCCCCCTCCCACCTCCCTCCCCATAACATCTCTGTGGGTCATCCCCATGCACCAGCCCCAAGCATGCTGTATCCTGCGTCAGACATAGACTGGCGATTCAATTCTTACATGATAGTATACATGATAGAATGCCATTCTCCCGCATTTCAATTTCAAGAGCTATCTGGAGAAACAGAGAATCAGATGAAGGAGTGGACCTTTCCACTCTAGATGGATGGGCTACAATCCATCTTCAGGTCAAGCGTTCAGAGAACGTACTCATGACGGAGTTTTTAGAAGTGTCTTCGTGGTACACCAATAGCAGGCATGTCACGGTAGCAGTGCCAGCACACTACTCATGAAAAACCACCATGCTGGAAACCTCACTGATAGAAAGACAACTTCGGAAATGGATCCTTCATTTTTTTAAAATTTAAAACCATGTTCAACAAGGTGATACATTCTCATGTTTCAAAAATCCAAAAGGTTCAGAAGGGTAAGTAGTGTCGTCTCCCCACCGTGCCTGGCCCCTAGTCATCTAATTTCCCTCCTAGAGACAACCAATGTTACCAGCTTTTTATGACTCTCTCCAGAGATACAGAGCTAAGGAAGGGAATGGGGAATGTGGGAATGGGTCCTCCTAGAGTTGACTAACACATCACTATGTGGGAGATTATCTCTGGATAAAGAGATGCCTGGACAGACGAAACAGTGCTGTCTCAATCCTTTTATTAACCACCCTAAATCCGCAGGCAGCTAATAGGTTTAGATTTTGAAGGGAAGGCTTCCTCTTATAAGCAGATAATGCCTGGCACTAATGAGAAAGGCTAATAATTGAGTTGCTCTATGTCGGGTTCCAATTAAAGAGCCAGGTCATGATTCATGGCATGTTTATTCCCTCTAAGGATGGCTGGGGCTAAGAGCACCATAATCTTCCATATGAGCAATTTTCTAAATGTAAAACATTATCATGTTTGTATTATTTTGATAAGACTCAGCAGCATTTACCAAACCTCTTACTGTTTAAAGAAATACTGAAAACAATTTGAAAATCATAAGTATTATTTTTATAAGTTTCAGAGCCTAAATATATCTCAACCATAATGCAACACTAATGATGTAATATAAATTAATGGAAAAATACCAGGAGACATTTGCTTTACTGCCAAGTTTTAAAGAATACCTAAGCAAGGAATATTCATCTCAGTGATATGAACACTTTTTCCTTCTCTGGAAATTTAATTCTCTAGAAAATGGAACTGTAATTGACTTGTGTGTGCTTAGTTGCTCAGTCATGTCCGACTCTTTTCGACCCCATGGACTGTAGCCTGCCAGGCTCCTCTGTCCATGGGGATTCTCCAGGCTAGAATATTGGAGTGGGTTGCCATGCCCTCCTCCAGGGGATCTTGCCAACCCAGGGACTGAACCCAAGTCTCCTGCATTGCAGACGAATTCGTTACAGTCTGAGTCACCAGGGAAGCCCAAGCATACTGGAGCGGTAGCCCATCCCTTTTCCAGGGGATCTTCCTGATCCAGGAATCAAGCGGGGGTAGGGTGGGGGGTCTCCTGCATTGCAGGCAGATTCTTTACCAGCTGAGTTACCTGGGAATTATATTTGTTTCAGATATACAACATAAGTGATTCAGTATTTTTATACATTATGAAGTGATCACTATGATAAGTCTGTTACCATTTGTCACTGTAGAAAGTTATTACAAAATTACTGACTATATTTCCTCTGCTGTCCATTACTTTGCTGTACATTACTGGTAGTTTGTACCTCTTAATCCCCTTCATCTAATTCACCCACTCCTCCACCAATGTCTTCAAAGACATTAAAGAGTGTTAACCACTACATTGTGGGAAACACTTTTAAAGCTTACATTCATATCAGCTGTTACCAAAAAAAAACAAAACAAAACCCATTGCAGATACCATCACACCCTGATGTAAGGCTGCTTTACAGAGGCTGTTTCTAGTTTTGGGATCAGTATTTGCTTTCCAGAAAGATCTACCATGGTATTCTTCATGTAATCATCTGTCCCAGTATGTTTTTTTTTAAAACAATTTAAGTTTCAAAGTAAGGAGATCAAACCAGTCAATCCTAAAAAAAATCAACCCTGAATACTCATTGGAAGGACTGATGCTGAAGCTGAAGCTCCAGTACTTTGTCCACCTGATCACTGGAAAAGACCCTACTGCTGGGAAAGACTAAAGGCAAAAGGAGAAGAGGGCAGCAGAGGATGATATGGTTGGATAGCATCACTGACTCAAGACATGAACCTGGGCAAACTCTGGGAGATAGTAAGGGACAGGGAGGCCTGGCATGCTGTAGTCCATGAGGTTGCAAACAGTAGGACACCACTTAGTGACTGAACAACAACAGGCTTCAAAGATTTGACTGACATGCAAATTCCTTGAAAAATCTTATAGAACATCTGTTATGTATATATAGCAAAGGGGCTTCCCAGGTGGCTCAGCGGTAAAGAATCCACCTGCCAAAGCAGGAGATGCAAGAGATGGGTTTGATCACCGGGTTGGAAGATCCTCTGGAGTAGGAAATGGCAACCCACTCCAAGATTCTTGTAGTGGAAAAGAAGCTTGCCTGGAAGATTTCATGGACAGAGGAGCCTGGCGGGCTTTAGTCCACGGGGTGGCAAAAGAGTCAGACACGACTGAGCACACACACACACACACACATATAGCAAAGCTCTTAAACCCATACGAGAGAAATAAACAGAACACCTATGAAGTACGGGGGTCAGACTATATGATCACTCAAGCCTCTTCCAGTTTTAGCAGCCTGTGAAACTGAAGTGTGTTGGCAGAAAAAATGGTAGGACTATAGTGAGCTTCTGTGGCATCAGTAAAAATCAGATTCCTTTCTAAGCTATGCCTTCTAAAAACTGAGCTTCTACCCTTTCTAAGCTATGTCTACTGTGAGTCCAATGTAGACATGTCTGTGCCCACACTGACTTTCACCAGCATCTGTTCTGGGCATAAAACTTCAACTGAGTCTCTTTAAGAGCAGAATAAATGATGCTGATGCTTGTTTTTTGGACCAGAATATAAAACGAAGAAAGAAACCAAAACACAGCCGTCTAGAATGATTCAGACTTCTTTGGAAGAAAACAAACAAAAAAAAAGGACTTAATTTCAGAAATGTTCACTAGATGGTGTTGTGCTAACCTATATTTTTTAAAAAATTAAATTGTGATGAAATACATGTAACATAAAATTTACCATCTTACTCATTTTTAATTTGCACAACTGCATACCTACCTGGTAAACTGTCGACTCTCTTCATGAACTTCCATTTCTGTGCTTTTAAATTCATTTAGTTCTTTCCTTATTGCTGCCTAAGTAGGAAACAATAGACAAACAGAATTTCTAGTTAGAGCACACATTTCCTCAGCATATATAGAATCAATGAAGCAGACATTCTTTTATGAAGTCTCTTGAAGAAAGGAATTTCGAGTTCCTACCTCTAAAGATGGGATAAATGTAGTATCGATACTACAGCCAAACAAAAACCAGGACAGATCTCTGCAAGTGTCACTGACAAGGCAGAGAGGAAGGGGGCCTTTGCCAAACCCACCCTGGGGCCTGATCTATGAGTCACACGCCTACCGCATCCTCGATGACCACAAGGATAGTACAGGTCATGAGTTTTTCTGAGAAACAGTATCATTTTCCTATGAAAGTTCTGCATTTCATACCACCCACAGCAACATGGCTTTGACAAGCTGCCACAGAGCTACAGAGAAGGCAATTGCTATTTATTCTTTGGTATTGAAAGTTTAGACAATTAGAATTAAACATTTCAGCACAGCACTTAAAGCCACTCAAAGAAAATATCTAGAAGAATGCTGTTTCCATTATTATTTATTGAATACATCATCCAAGCCATGTACATGCTGGGGTTGGAAGAGATGCTTACAGGTTGAAAAGCTGAGATACTCATTCAAATGTTAACACCGGTTATCACTAACAATACTGGCTAGATCACGGATGGTTTTTTTGGTTTCAATTTTATGCTTATCTTTATTTTCTAATTTTTCTATGAAGAAGATTTTTTTTTTTTTGGCTGCTTGAGATCTTTGTTGCTGGGAGTGGGCAGATGGCTCTAGCTGTGGCAAGCAGGGGCTACTCTCTGGTTGTGGTATACAGGCTTCTCATTGTGGTGGCTTCTCTTGTTATGGAGCATGGGCCCTAAAATGCACGGGCCCAGTAGCTGCAGCTCACGGGCTTAGTTGCTCTGAACCATGTGGAGTCTTCCTGCAACAGGGATCGAACCAGAGTCCCCTGCATTGGTAGGCAGATTCTTTACCACTGAACCACCAGGGAAGTCCTTATGAAGAAGTTTTGTAAATGAAAAAATACTCATAAAAGCATCTTCAGAACCTCTGAGAAACGGACTTCTCAGCTGAAACACAGAATGAAGTTACAAACCACGGTGATAAGAAAATCTACTTTGTGATTGGGGGGCTTCCCCGCGAACTCATCAGGTAAAGAATCCACCTACAATACAGGAGACACAGGACATGCAGGTTTGATCCCTGGGTCAGAAGGATCCCCTGGAGGAGGAAATGGCAACCCACTCCAGTACTCTTGCCTGAAAAATCCCACGGAACCTGGCTGGCTACAATCCAAAGGGTCGAAAAGAGCTGGACACAACTGAATGACAGAGCCCAGAATACACACTTTGTGGTTGGAAAATGATGTATTTTAGAAAAGGAGAAAAACAGAAGAAATCCCTGAGGCTTCTCTCTGGCTTTGTCTCGTCGCTAGCTATCACTCTGCAATATATAAGCTTTTCCCCAATGCTGTTTTCAATCTTATGTTTATTTATTTTTTAATGTGGACCATTTTAAAATCTTTATTAAATTTGTTACAATATTGTTTCTGTTTTTCTATTCTGCTCTTCTTTTTCTTTTTTAATTTTTATTTTTACTTTATTTTACTTTACAATACTGTATTGGTTTTGCCATACATTGACATGAATCCACCACGGGTGTACATGCGTTCCCAAACATGAACCCCCCTCCCACCTCCCTTAAATCCTACAGTCACACATTGTTTTTCTCTCCAAATCTATTCCTCAGTCCCTGTAGTTTCTATGAGGAACCTGAGGCTGGGAACTGTGGCCATGGTTCTTGCCATTGGCTTTTGAAAGAGGATGAATCCAGTAGAGAAACATTTCAGGGCCCAAGTTCCCTGTGATAAGAGTACATATCTTGTTTCACAAATGAGATCAACAGTAAGGACACTCTTCTTTACTCACTGTAAAAACTGATACCCAGAACCAGGAGCTAAAATAGTGAAGAATGGGGCTTCCCTGATGGTCCAGTGGCTAAGTATCCACCTCACAATGCTGGGGACACCGGTTTGATACCTAGTCTGGGAAGATCCCAAATGTCAAGGGGCAACTAAGCCTGCATGTCACGACTGCTGAAGCCCACGCTTAGAGCCTGTGCTCTAAAACAAGAGATGTCACCACAACAAGAATCTTGTGCACTGCAAGGAAAAATGGACCCCACTCACTGCAACTAAAGAAAGGCTGAGTTCATTTCAGCTCATTTCAGTCGCTCAGTCGTGTCCGACTCTTTGCGACGCCATGAATCGCAGCACGCCAGCCCTCCCTGTCCATCACCAACTCCCGGAGTTCACTCTGATTCATGTCCATCGAGTCAGTGATGCCATCCAGCCATCTCATCCTCTGTCGTCCCCTTCTCCTCCTGCCCCTAATCCCTCCCAGCATCAGAGTCTTTTCCAATGAGTCAACTCTTTGCATGAGGTGACCAAAGTACTGGAGTTCAGCTTTAGCATCACTCCTTCCAAAGAAATCCCAGGGCTGATCTCCTTCAGAATGGACTGGTTGGATCTCCTTGAAGTCCAAGGGACTCTCAAGAGTCTTCTCCAACACCACAGTTCAAAAGCATCAATTCTTTGGCGCTCAGCCTTCCTCACAGTCCAACTCTCACATCCATACATGACTACTGGAAAAACCATAGCCTTGACTAGACAGACCTTAGTCGGCAAAGTAATGTCTCTGCTTTTGAATATACTGTCTAGGTTGGTCATAACTTTTCTTCCAAGGAGTAAGCGTCTTTTAATTTCATGGCAGCAGTCACCATTTGCAGTGATTTTGGAGCCCCCCAAAAATAAAGTCTGACACTGTTTCCACTGTTTCCCCATCTATTTCCCATGAAGTGATGGGACCAGATGCCATGATCTTCATTTTCTGAATGTTGAGCTTTAAGCCAACTTTTTCACTCTCCTCTTTCACTTTCATCAAGAGGCTTTTTAGTTCCTCTTCACTTTCTGCCATAAGGGTGGTGTCATCTGCATATCTGAGGTTGTTGATATTTTCTCCCGGCAATCTTGATTCCAGCTTGTGTTTCTTCCAGCCCAGCGTTTCTCATGATGTACTCTGCATAGAAGTTAAATAAGCAGGGTGGCAATATACAGCCTGGACATACTCTTTTTCCTATTTGGAACCAGTCTGTTGTTCCATGTCCAGTTCTAATTGTTGAGCGCAACACCAAAAACCCAACGTAGCCAACAAAGAAACATATTTAAAACAGCAAAGACTCTCTATACTCATCACCAATTAACATCTATCAAAAAGCTTCCCTTCATCTACTCAAGTGTCCACTGGTAGATGAATGGATAAAGAAGATATAGTATATGTCCCTACATATAGTATGTATGTATACTATACTACATATAGTATACGCACACACGTATACACACACACACACACAATGGAGTATTACTCAGCCATAAAAATAATGAAATCTTGCCATTTTCAACAACATGGATAGACCTAGAGGGTACTATGTTGAGTGAACTAAGTCAGACAGAGAAAAATAAATACCGTATGATGATTCATTTATATGTGGAATCTAAAAAAACCAATGAACAAACATAACAAACAGAAAACAGATGCATAGATACAAAGAACAAACTGGTAGCTGCCAGGGGTAAGAGGGGTAGGAAGAAGGATGAGTAAAATAGGTGAGAGAGATTAAGAGGTACAAACTTTCAGTTATAAAATAAATGAGTCATAGGGATATAATGTATAGCACAGGGATACAGTCATTAATATTGTGACGACTCTGTACGGAGACAGATAGGCCCTCTTACTTCAAGTCCCACACTCTTTCTAATAAAATGAACTCCAGGGCCTATGTCATCCACATAACTGTCTCAGATCTCTACACTATGTGTGCTGGTTATAATTAGAAATGCCGAGTCAATTACAGGCAGTGAATATGATGGGAAATTACAGGGGCTGGTTATTTGAAAAGATACATCAGGAAGATGTGACTCTAGGCAGTTAAAGGAATGCAATACTCATTTAAAAAATCTACTGAAGAAAGACCACGGCTTTATTCCACAAGTTACTCCCTCTTATCATTTAAAGTTTCCTGAGAGAGTTTTGAAAGGAAAAAAAAGTAATTAAATGTCCTCTATGTTAGGAAAATGCATGGACAATAATCTTAACTCCTTTCTATACAAATGAGACAAGAATTGAAGTCTAATAATTATTCACATAAGTATAAATGGCACTGATATTTTTTTGAGTTGTTTTTTTTGTGTGTGTTTGTCTGTTTTTGGCCTCACCCTGCAGCATGTGGGATCTTAATTCCCTGACCAGGGATTGAACTCGTGCCCCCTGCATTGAAAGCATGGAGTCTCAACCACAGGACCACCAGGGAAGTCCTGGGACTGATATATATATATATATTTTTTTTTTTTTGAAAGATAATGGGACAGGAAGAGGTAGGCAGAGTTAGTGGGATTGGAGCCTGAATGGTGCTGAGTTCTATCAACCATGGGAAGTCATTCAGCCAAAACTAGGTATTTCTAAGATAGAAACAAATCAAGCCCACAGAAGACAGTACTGGCACCAAGTAGTAATTTTTGGTACCATGAGAATTATGAAAGGACAAAGGAAAAAAACAAAAAAGACTGGAACTAGGTTTAAAACTGATGACTGGTTACTTGTGATGACTGGTAACAGAACATCTATTTATCCCTCCCAGTCCACTCAAGGGTCAGCCTGGCCAGAGGCAACAGGTGATTTGCTGAATACACAAACCTTGCTGCTTTCTCAAATAACAATCTGTGAAGCCAGGATGAACTAGAACTCCCATCAGTTTCATGTCTTTTGTTTATTTCTTTGATAAAAATCTGATATTTAACATGGAGAGGATTTCTTGACTACTCACCAAGATCAATGCCATGGGTAGGTAAGTATACTCAGCTGTCTGGGTAAGCACGAACAAGCCAAAGAATATCTCCGTATGGCATTAAAATCTCAGTCTTTCCTAGGACCTGTTTAGACACTGTATCTCTGGAAGGGTGGTGTGTTCTATTCATTCTTATGTTCCCAGCATTTAAGATAATACTTAATATATTAGGAGGTTTTTAATAAATGACTACTAGGTAACTTGTTGGACAAACCCATGTATCATCTGAAAAATTCTGGATTCTCTTTCACTGGATACATTTAGACTAGACTGTAAACTGAGGCTTCAGTGAGTAGTGAAAATGTCACCAGTGGGGAACAAAGCTTAAATTATCAAGCTTGACCATGAATATAATACTGGTAAGAGTTACCATTTACTGATGAGCTGAAACTTCACAAATAACCTACCTAATTCTTAAGATAGATCTAATTGGATCTACTTTACTAGTGAGGAAACCCAAGTTAAATGCCTTGGCCAAGGTCAAACATCTACCAAGTGGCCAAGCAGGAATCAAATCCATAAGCACCCAGCTCTAAAGCCTGCCCTCCCCACCCATGGAGCTTCCATGGCCAATCCCAGGGAAATGGCAACTGCTGTGTGAGCCTTGGTCTTCAAGCCAAGCTGATGGCCTTCTCTGGCTCTACTTGTCACCTTAGGGTTCATCTACCTCAGCACAGATACTGATATAGGCCATATGTAGATTACATAGGCCACATATATCTTACTATATGTGTATTTGTTTCTTGTGCTCTACCCAAGCACCGACTCAATGGACATGAGTTTTGAGCAAACTCCAGGAGATGATGAAGGGCAGGGAAGCCTGGCATGCTGCAGTCCATGGGGTTGCAAAGAGTTGGACATGACTGAAGTGACTTAGCAGCAGCAGCAGCAGCTGGTGGCTCAGATAGTAAAGAATCTGTCAGCAATGCAGGAGACCAAGGTTCAATCCCTGGCCTGGGAAGATCCCCCTGGAGAAGGGAATGGCTGGCTACCCACTCCAGTAGGCATGCCTGTAGAATTCCATGGACAGAGGAGCCTGGTGTGCCATACAGTCCATGGGGTTGCAAAGAGTGACTAACACACACCAGATTTATGACATTTCCCAGAGCACCTGGCACAGTGTTTTCATAGACTGGGCATTGATTGGTTATTGACTAATTGACACTGATCCCTTTTCTTTATACTTGAAGTTCAAAGAAATTTTAAATGCAAAGTGGTATCTTAGTGGGGCTAAGAAAATAGCACTAACAAAAGAGAGAGAAAGGATGGCTTCTTTAGCCTGGCAGGAAGTTCAATGTTTATTCTGAGAGCATAAGTAGAAATATTTACTTTCAATAGTTTTTTTTTTCTTTAAATGGGATATATAGTTCAAAAGCAAAACTTCTTAATATGAAAGGTAAATACAAGTTTTTATTATCAATTAACTAAAACTATATTATTATAAATCTTATTATATATTATGAAATGTTTTAAGGTAAAAAGCAACAGAAATCCAGAAATGATTTTTATAGTAATGATAATTAGCATACATTTTCATTCTAAAATAAAATATATCCTAAGACTGTTGATACTTTTAGTATCTCTGGGCAATAAGTAACACTTCACTATACAAATCTTTTAACATCAAGAGAAAATAAATGATCTTTCCCAGTGTTAGGTTAAAAACAATATTTTTAGGAACTCTTAAAAATATCATGCATTGATGTGCACTGTAATTGTTATTTTCTCATCTTGTATTTTTGAATATTCTGATTTCTGCCAATGAACATGAGTCACTTGTGTGTATACAAAGTACTATACATTAAAAGCATTTTTATTTTCTTTTAAAAAATTTTTGTTGAAGTACAGTTGATTTACAATCTGTTAGTTTCAGGTGTACAGCAAAAGAAGTATTTTAAATTGCCTTTTTTTCTATCTTTAAAAAGTATACAACATTTTTTTTCTATCTAAAAAGAAATTGTTCTTATTTTTCTTTAAGGAAGGAAAAAAACCTACAATACAAATCCAGTTCTAAAAATGCAGTCATCGAGACCTTCAGAAATCTTAGGGTTAAGGGGAGAGAAAATGCCAAAGGAGAAAATGAGTCTCGTGTATGGGTGGAGAGGCCCCTGGCTTAGCTCTGCTGCTCAGGGTTCAATCGGCAAGGGAAACTTGAATGTCATGTGCTTTCAAGTTACTCATGAACAGACCTTAAGCCTGCAGAAGAAAACCTGACCAAATACATCTCCCCTGCAGCCTACAAGTTCAAGTTCAGCACAAGAATCTATTCTTGTTTCAATAACAAAATTTAAAAGAAAGACCCTTTCTGTTATTATAGCTCGAGGTGGATAAACTTTACCTTCCAATAACAAACAAGAGTTAGGAAGGAGTATTTCGAGCATATGGGAAAATGCAGTTTACACACGAGGGTGGTTAATCATTTAGATTCTCACTGCTTGTACACTTTGCACTTGCATGGGATTTCTACTCATTTACCTGGCCACCCTCTACCTGCCTTTCTGAAGTTCAACATTTGAGTAACATAACAACTGGGAATGGTGGAAATGGCAAACTGCATTTTCCAAAGATGGCAGCAATAATAATTCCAGCTCACACGCTCTTCTGCAATCTGACCTTGCCACCATTCCCCCCACTGAAAGATAGAGCTAATTACCTTCCCTTTGAATCTAAGCTGACCTTATGACTTGCTTAGAACTAAGAGAATGTTGGGAAAGTGAGGCTGGGTGCCTTCTAAAGCTGGGTCAGAAAAGTCCACGCAGCTTTTACCTGGTTTTCTCTGGGCATGTGCTCTGGGACAAGCCAGCCACCATGTAAGAAATCTGACAACAACTCTGAGGCCACCATGCTGAAAAAGCCACATGTCGGTGGTTTGGTGGACAGCCCCAGCTGAGCCTAGGGCTAAGCCTAGCCTCTGAGACATCGTCAGGTGGTAAACAATCTGCCTGCAATGCAGGAGACTGGGGTTTGATCCCTGGGTCAGGAAGATCCCCTGGAGAAGGGAAAGGCTACCACTCCAGTATTCTTTCCTGGAGAATTCCATGGACAGAGAAGCTTAGGGGGGCTACAGTTCATGGGGTCCCAAAGAATCAGATGCAACTGAGTTACTAACACTTTCTTTTCACTTTTTGCCAAGGCACCAGACATGTAAACAAGCCACTTCAGACCCTCCACAGAAGCCCATCTGTCAGCTGAGCAACAGTCAATGACCTGGTCTCTCTTGCCTAAGGGCAAGAGACCACATTAAGTAGTTTATAGGCAATTCTTGGAAACCCATAAACTTGACTAGTTCCTTCAGGAAACGTGGTAGTGATTGATGGTGGGCTTGACCCAGGACCTGAGTATCACAGTCTCCTTCACGCCCTCATGGCTGCCCTCAATCCACGTGATTCCACCTGCCTGGGAAAGCCTCCTCTTTCAGTGCACCTTCCTCCGCCTCGCTGACCATCCCACCCTCAAGGGTTTTCTCCTCACCTTTTCTGCATAAGCAGTGACTTGCCGCTCCATTGATTATGCACCACTCTATCACTTACTGACTTTTTCTCCCAGAGGCAACCTTTCCCTTTCTTTTGGCTCCTTTCTCATGGCATAAAAGATGGCTCGAGTATTTCCCACAGATTAGAAAAAAAATCATTCTCTTGATATTCTCATTTTCCAAATCTACTCACTCAAGCTTGCAGCATCCCCAATCATTCTCCCTCAAGTGACTAGCTTATATTTCTTCTTCACAGCAAGACTCTTGGGACCGTGTTTTATTGTCAGGGTTCCCACCACAGTCAGGCTTCCTTCCACTGTCAGTCTGTTAGAATGCCTCCTCTCACTACGTAACCAACCACTTGTGAGCAGACACTCCCCTCCCCAGGCTGCTGGGCAATTCTTCTCTCTCCCCACCTCAGATATTTCATTTCAGTGTTTTTTTAATGGCTCTTCATGTTGGCTTCAGTTCAGTTCAGTCGCTCATTCGTGTCCAACTCTTTGCGACCTCAAGGACTGCAGCACACCAGGCCTCCCTGTCCATCACCAACTCCCGGAGCTTGCTCAAACTCATGTCCATTGAGTCGGTGATGCCATCCAACCGTCTCATCCTCTGTCATCCCCTTCTCCTCCTACCATCAATCTTTCCCAGCATCAGAGTCTTTCCCAATGAGTCAGTTCTTCGAATCAGGTGGCAAAAGTACTGGAGTTTCAGCTTCAGCATCAGTCCTTTCAGTGAGGGACTGATTGGCTTTCCTGGGTGCTATTTCTCAGCCTCCAGAATTCCCTTTTCATTCGGAACATTCTTCCTTTGTAACCTTACTCCTTCCTAGTTTTCACTTCTTATGAGCTAAGAATTACTGACTCTATATCTCCAATATGAGCCTGACCCATACTAGGTGCTTTACAGAATGAATTCAATTAAATGGTGTCAGCATAGAGTATAACTAAACGCCTAGTTCTAATGTTAAGACTGGGTATGACATGGGTTTATTTGATACCAAATTTTGTTCAGAGACAAAAATTAGAAACCATTATTTGGGAGATCAGGAAAACTTTAAAATGAAAAATGTAAAAACAAACAACTGATTGGCAAAATTCTTTAACTATGTAACCATAATACTCATAAAACTGTCTTTCTTCATGATGGAACCCTCTATATATTGCAGTTTTTCTGAACCGTGAGGCAGGAAAGAGATTGAGGGTTGGTAAACCATGACCCACAGGCCAAATGTGGTCCACGATCTTTTTTTTTTTTTTTTTTAAGTTTTTAATTGAAGGATAATTGCTTTACAGTTTTGTGGCTTTCTGTCATATGTCAAGGAGAATCAGCCAGGGATACACCCATGTCCCCTTCCTCCTGGACCTCCAGCCCATCTCCCTCCATCCCAACCTTCAGCCTGTCACAGAGACCCTGTTTGAGTTCCTTGAGTCATACAGCAAATTCCCATTAGCTATCTATTTTACATTTGGTATTGCAAATTTCTATGTTACTCTCTCCATAAATCTCCCCTCTCCCTCCTCTGCTCCCACCATGTCCATAGGTCTGTTCCCTATGTCAATTTCTCCACTGCTGCCCTGAAAATAAATTCATCAGTACCATCTCTTCAGATTCCATATGTATGTGTCAGAATACAATATTCATATTTCTCTTTCTGACTTACTTCACTCTGTATAATAGTCTCTAGTTTCATCCACCTCATTAGAATAGATTCAAATGAGTTCCTTTTTATTGCTGAGTAGTATTCCAGTATCTATATGTACCACCGCTTCTTTATCCATTCATCTGTTGATGGACATCTAGGTTGCTTCCATGTTCTAGCTATTGTAAATAGTGCTGCAATGAACACTGGAGTACATGTGTCTTTTTCAGTTTTGATTTCCTCAGGGTATATGCCTAGGAGTGTGATTGCTGGGTCATATGGTGGTTTTATTCCTAGCTTTTTAAGGAGTCTCCATTATGTCTTCCACAGTGGCTATATCAGTTTACATTCCCACCAGCAATGCAGGAGTGTTCCCTTTTCTCCACACCCTCTCCAGCATTTATTGTTTGTAGACTTTTTAATGATTCTGACTGGTGTGAAGTGGTCTCTCATTGTAGTTTTGATTTGCATTTCTCTAATTATGAGTGATGTTGAGCATCTTCTCATGTGCTTGTTAGCCATCTGTGTGTTTTTTTTTTTTTGGAGAAATGTCTCTTCAGGTCCCTTTCCCACTTTTCAATTGGGTTGTTTGCATCTCTGGTATTGAGCTGTATGAGCTGCTTGTATATATTTGGAAATTAATTCTTTATCAGTTGTTTCCTTTGCTATTATTTTCTCCCATTCTGAGGGTTGTCTTTTCACCTTGTTTGTAGTTTCCTTTGCTGTGCAAAAGCTTTTAATCAGATCCCACTTGTTTATTTTTGTTTTTATTTCCATTACTCTAGGAGGTGGGTCACAGAAGATCTTGCTTTGATTTATGTCATCGAGTGTTCTGCCTCATCATCTGTTTTTATAAAGTTTTATTGGACCACATACAGATCCACTCACTTACATATTGTCTATGGCTGCTTCCCTGCTACAAAGGCAAAGTTGAGCCACTGTAATAAAGACTGGATGGCCTACAAAGCCTAAAATATTGACTTTCTGGCCATTTATAGAAAATGTGTGCCAGCCTCAATACACATCAATACCTTTTCCAAGAATAACTTGTTTATTTTCTAAGAGTAAGGGTAAATAATGGTTGTGGGAAAGCACTCTCCCACCCCATTTCAGATTTGTTTGCAGATGGGTTACATGGTAACTAAGAACAAGTTTTTTTTCTGAAACTCAGTTGAAAGAACTATGCCGATATTAAATATATCACTTAAGTGGCTTAAATAATCAAAGGCAGAAAAGTATTAGGATATTTGGTAATACTTAATCTCCCAAGATGACTAAGTAGAGGGTAAGTAGGTACTGGCAATTTCAGAAAAGCAATAAAATCATAAATAAATAAAATCATGGCTCATGCCACTGAAGTCTTGCCTTGTCTGCAGGTGTTAACCTGGCCCAGGGCTTGTCTGCCCGGCGATCATAGTCAGGTGAATCGGTGACTTCCACATACTCGTTAAACCGCAGGATCCTTCGAGCCTGCAGCTCTGCCACTGTGGGTCTCAGGCTGAGCTGCAGGAGGATAAAGAAAAAAGGATAGTTCAATAAACCATTTACAGCCTCATGGTGGCATGTTTTTCTATAGAGAACTTCAAAGTTATAAGGTCACTTTCAGATAAAAAAAAAAAAAAAAAAAGGCAGCAGCATCTTGGGAGTTTCTAATGAGAACTAGAAAGCAGTATGCCCTAATTTTGAGGCTATAAAAATCATCCTTGTTAGATAGGTCACAATCTTTGGCAACTGGCTGCATTGTGCTATCTTCCCCACCTTGCCTGGCATCTCTGACATGGGGAACAGGAAGCAGTACAGACACAATAGTAATCCAGATATGGAATGGCTGGCTTAAAGACTGAATTATCAAGACAGAAGCCCTACAAACTGTAGAAATGAGAATAAAAATCCCTGTTCCTTCTACATTATACCTGCATATTCACAGATGCACAAAGTTATAACAAAGAAATAGTCCAGTGAAGGGTGAGCCTACAACAGTCTTCTGTGAGAGTCTAAGGACCCAGGCCAAGATTTGACATTTACCCTTGGCCAGGGAAACTGATGTGCAGGAATGATGAAGGGGGGACTTACTGGAAAACTGCACTTTAGGGAGGTCACAACTGCTTAAAACCAGCTGCAACCTTTAAGACACTTCCAGTTAGGTGGATTCTGTCTGTGGTCTTTGTGAAATTCAAATTTACAGTTATATTTAATCTACCATACCCTGTGTGCATTTGCTTTCCTCTTTTGGACCCTTCTCAAGCCCAAGAATAAGACAGAAATGGTTCTTAAGAGACTAAAGAAACTTAGCCCCTGGTTGACAGGTATCATCCACTCTCCAATATAAAGATTCATGATTTTGCAACCTTTCTCAGTTGAGAGGTGCCATAGTATTGTCAGTTAGGTAGACTCAGGCCTCTGTTTTACAGAAAAGGTCCATTTTCAGTCTCTCTCTCCATATATATATACATATATATATACACAGCCAGACTATCTATGATCTAAGTGGACCTCTTTGGAATCATTCCTTATCTGCATGGGCTCAATTTTTGGAAAAATTAAGCATGCTCACCCCAAAATGGATGCTTTTGTAGTCAAAAATATTCCCTTTCTTCAGCTTCCTCTTGAGTAAAACCAGAGGCTGAACCGTCAGTGCTCTAACATTCAAGGCATTCAGGGATTCTTAGATAGTCTGGGTCTACACCCTGAACCCATTTGACCTGGGATATAGCAACTTGGCTCCTCTATATTCATAAAGCCCTGGTAGGTGATGGACAAAGGAAGGAACAATCTAAGTGGTTTTGTTATCGTCTCAGTTACTGTCCTATATATATATTGGAGAAGGAAATGGCAACCCACTCCAGCATTCTTGCCTGGAAAATCCCAGGGACAGAGGAGCCTGGTGGGCTGCCATCTATGGGGTCGCACAGAGTTGGACACAACTGAAGTGACTTAGCAGCAGCTTCTTACTGCCTTTCCAGGGTGGATACAGTTGAGGAAGTAGAGAAACCCTTGCCTCTGGTGACTTCCCAAAAGGCAAGTAACCAATGGCCACACAGGTTAGAAATTCTCCATCCAGTTTTGTCCTTCAGAGCTGTGCCAGTCCCAGTGTGGCTATTAGGTCTATGGAATGTTTTGCACCTGTAGGAGGGAGCTCTGTGCAGTACAGGCAATCGGAGGTAGGGCAGGTCTGCTGTCTCCTGGAAGCCCCCAAACGGATTGAGAAAAGATCATATGTATGACAGGAGTGGACTGAGCAAGGGGAAGGGGTTATTGCTCATCTGTAGTTGGTAACACGTGCACGAAGTTGCCTTAGTCGTGTCTGACTCTTTGTGACCCTATGGACTGTAGCCATCCGGGCTCCTCTGTCCCTGGAATTCTCCAGGCAAGAATACTGGAGTGGGCTGCCATACCCTTCCTCCGAGGGAGCTGTTAACTTAACGGCCATGAATTGCTAGAAGAGCCATCTCTAGAATGGCTTACAGCATCTTTCTCAGCTTATTATTTGATGTTTAGGCTCTTTGAGGAAAAAAAGAGATGAACTAAGGATCTTTTGCCCTAAAAATCAAAACCGAAACCTCTCGAAATACAGTCTCCACCCTTCCAATGGGAATGGAGTGCTTCTTCTACCTGCCTGTGAATGCTTTTGCTGTGAATCCACAGCCAGCCCAGATTAAATGTGGGTCAGGTCACACACTTTGCCGCAGATGTCATATTTTAGCCTTCCTGCCTGATTCAGGTGTGAAAGGTTTATCTAAAGAATGTCTGAACAAGGTGTTTATAATACATGAAAATTCGGATAGTGCTTAATTTTTCTGAAGACTATTACTATTTTAATACTTAAAGAAAAAAGCTATGGTCTTAGTATCAGATTTTTATTTTCATAAATCAGCAGAAACAACCGACTGAGTTTTGGAGCAAAACCATTTGTCAACTTGGGTAGCATTGCAGCAGGCAAGCTGGATGATTAAGTTCACTTTATAAATTACTCACTCAGTTCAGAATCTTCAATAATAACCAAATATTTATTCAGTATTTCAAAGACCATGTGGAAAGTGTGAGCGTTTTTTAAAACTATAGACTGAAATGTTAATAATGGCTATTATGAATGGGAGATATTTGCATGATTTTCCAGTCTTTTCTGTTTCTTGTGGTGTTTAAATTTTTTCACACAGATTATGCTATTTTCATAATTGGCACATGTAATTTAGAACTTTTGATTGTCAACTTTTCAAAATTAGCATATTATGCAATTGTTAATATAAACATAATTTACATTATAAGCATTACATTTATTTTAATGTCTGTGACTAGTTAGCAGGTTAATAGGAATGTTTATGGTTAGTAGGTTAATAGGAATATTCCTAAATATCAGATTTACATGTATAGCACTGATCTACAGTTTAAAAATGAAGTATATCTCAAAATACACATGCTCATTAACAGTCATAGTTTCATTACCTTTCTGCTGAGTCTGCGTTTAAGTTCCATTTTTGCTTCTTGCTCTTCTTCTTCATTTTTTTCTGTTTATTAATTGAGTGGGGGAGGGGAGGAAAGGCATGAAGATTTAGTTACTATAAAAGATTATATAATCAGAAAAGTAGATCAGGCCAGGTATTTGACTTCACATTGATCAAACACTCCACCAACATCTTTAAAAAGCTGTTCAAGATTCTGCAGAAAGGTTGATCATTGATTTATAGATATATTATTTTTTTCCTTACAGCATTGGTTTATTTACTAACAGTAAAACTTTTGCCTCCTGATTTCTTGTTTCCTTCTGAAAAAAACCCGAGAATGCCCTTACTCTGGTGAAAGTCTCTCACTGCTGATCATCTCACAGGCGTATAAGAACAATCTATCTGAATTCAGATAAAAACATTACTGGATCTAGTCTTCATGTGAAAATCTGTTCACATCAAAAGAACAAATTAAAACCATCTGATGCATGTCTGAGTTGCTGATTTCCATTCAAATCCAAGCAAAATACTTGATTTTTTTGCTTTGATTTCCATAGAAGCAGAATGTAATCATTTCTTTGGATTTTGCTTTCAAACCAGAATGTTCTGAATGGGGTTATGGTGTTTGGTTGATGTGGATGATTTATTTTCTTGTGACTCTAACTTTCCAAAGTCTTCTCTTTCTCCAGTGCTTCACCAAGTAGTACAATTTAATGGCCAACTCAAATGAATGCTGTCCAACAGATGGGATTAAGAAAAAAATGTCCAGAACTTTAAAAGAAATAAACACTGCTCAGGATTTAATGCTTGCTACTTGATGAACTTCTCTTGGTTGCTTCCTGTAGCTCAGTATTTGTTTGGTAAGTGAGCACAGATTCTCGGATACCAAAGCTTATGAAAGATTATCTTTTAGAAAGTGCCATAATGAATTCTACTGAAGGAAAGTCATACTTAGTATAAAAGCTCAACCAAAGAGCTGAAAAAGTCTCCTCTACAATTTTTAAAATCAAATAGACTTCTTACTGTTAAGACTGTTTTTACTGTGAATATAATATCAGTATTCAATATTGCAACATTTGTATTTGCTTGCTGAGCATGCTAAATTCTCTGTTAATTTTCCTTATCTGGACAGGGAAAAGTTTTGACATTCTTCTGAAATGCTAGTTTTAATTCATAAGAAAGAGGACAATCTGTCTGGTTATTTAGACAGAGAGTGGACATAAACTGAAATCACCTTGTAAGACAAGAAATGACTAGTTAGTATGTTTTCATTGTGTCTGAGAGAGCCAAATAAAATTTGATTATAATTCAGATTTCTTCTGAAAATACTGTAGGTTTTTCTAATTGCTTCACAAAATACATATCCTTTGATATCCCTAAAATACATCCTTAGGGTCAAATACTTTATATGAGTTGGATAAGGCATGTGGGTTGTAAATTACTTGTAACAGACAAACACCAAACTCATGGTTCACGTGATCCAAACAAGGGCTTTACAAGGTTAGGTATTTGATGATTTTAAGAAAAAAAACATAATCATTAAAACCTTTTTAGTCATTCTTCCTATACAATGATTATGCTACAATTTTCGAAAGTACTTTTCAAAGACAAAATACTCGTCATCTAATATGACTCAAAGCTAACAAATGCCCCAATTTTCATTAAATATATGAAATTTCATTTCCTTAAAGAGACTATTACCTAATTTTGCTCTATGAAGCACACTGCACATCTAGGTGTCAGCCAGTGATATTTTTAAAAAAGAAGGGCCAACTGTAGTTAGTTAAATACACAGGACTTTATATACCAATTGGGAATTCCTCTCTAACATCAGGAACTGACTTCCTTACATTTTCCATTTTTGACATTATGTTTCTAAAGAAATTAGAGGAAGAGGGTGAGATGTGGAAGAAGCCTAATGTGATTCTTCCTCTGAATGTGTTAAATAGTCATTGTTAAATCTTTTACTAAGAGTCAAAATTAAACCTTAAACTTAGTTTGAAAAAATTCACCAAGTTTCTAGAACTTAAAAAAAAAATTATTAGAGGGTTAATTATAAAGTAGGATGTAAACATGTCACTTTAAACAGACTGGAAGAATGCTCATGAAGGAAGCTGCTGGCTCACTGACAAATCTTGCCCTCAGTAGCTCATCAGAGTCAGAACAGCCACAGAAAGCACTTGCCGTGAACCCACAAACAACACACGCAGTTGAACATCAGTGCACACTGCAGGAAACTTGCCCTCCAAGTGCTGCCCAGAACCTCATATGGAGGAGCTAAAAGGAGAAACAGAGAAGCAGCAAAGTGCCAGCAACCAGAGTGACGATGCTCTTCACCAACCCAGACAAGATGGGTTCAAAAACAGCTAAACATTTTTTCGTGAGATTGTTTTCACTTTGTGCTGTTTTACATTTCTCTATGGGTCTTGTTAACAAGCAAGAATGCAGTAATAAACCTACTTTGAAATGCATCCAAAACAAAATGACTCCATAGATGGACAGATGTGTGACAAAGTAAGATGTTAATGGTAGAATATAGACAGTAGATACATGGATATTACTGTAAAATTGTTTCACCTTTTCTGTATGCTTAAAAAATTTCATAACAAAATGCCAGGGAAAAATACATGTAGAACTCAATGACTTAACACATGTTTTTTTCTATGGAAGATTGAGCTGGAATTATAGTCATAACTAAATAGTATAAGAAGATCTGAATATTTTATCCCTACCCTGTCAAAGGTGTCCCATGAACATCTGTTTTCCTGAGAAGCAAAAGCTGACCTTTCAAGCACCAAAAGTTGCTTTCTATTTTAACAATATTAAGAAACTAGTACAAAAATCTAACTTAAATATATATATATATTTTTTTAAAAAAAACACCTAGATGCACTAAAATAAGAAAGAGATCAAGTTAGGTGTGATACTGGGAATGATACTAAGAAATAAAATTTGTCCTGTGGTCTCTGATTAAAGCCATGAGCGTTGTGTGCCATTTGATTCATGTTTATGAAACTAGTGACAGGCTTGGATTTGAGAACTGTTGAATGTTTTATGCTGTGAATTAGCTCCCTAATCTGTCAAGAAAGGATGACCCAGTTAAGCATGTATCCTTAAAAATCACACACCACACACACACTTCTTCAAATAGACAGGCATATTTCTTTTGAACAAAAAGCTGGAGATGAAACAAACAAGAGTAATCTGCATGGAAGAACATAAATATGACCCGACTGATGAGTAAAAAGTAAAGTCAAGGAAAGTAGAGGAGGAAAGAGAATGGGAAAATGAAGCCATCTGGTTCCCTGAGACTGCTCAGAAGAATGTTCTGGGCGACCTCCACCAGTTCTCTTTTCTGCTTCCCTTGGCCACACAATATTGTGTCAGGAGATCATAGCCATTTATCAGCCTCTATAGACTGGAAACCTGTCTTTTGTTTCCAGAATAAGCATGCACAGACAAACTAAGAAAGAAGTTTTAAAAAAAGGGGCTGGAGTCAAATCTGAAGTCGACTTTGGCGTTTCACTCTTTCCTGAACCTCCAGGAAAATGGAGTATAAACTCCAAGACAGCACTTAAGATCAGTGTGTAATAAATTTCTAGATCTATGAAACAGTTCCTCAAATAACCAAACACCAGTGTGGTTTGGCATAGTCTGTCTCCCAGGAGCAGGAAAGAATTACCCAGAATTCACTCTTTCTTTTTTTCTAGATATTGCATCAGGCAGCCAATAAGACACACTCTGTGTTTCAGGAGCTTATGGACTACATTTGAGCTTATCTACAATTTAATTCCACCAGTATTTCCCAGGAACCTATTATCAAAAGCCATGAGTCTTTTTGGTTTAGATTTTTTGTCAAAATTAGACGTTGCTTTCATTCTTCTTCCTCAGAAAGCTAAACACAAATTTTTTTTTTCTTATCTAGCCATGACTTTTCCCATCTCCAAACTGGCTTCTCTACACACTGATGATCACTTAAGTCCTTGGGTTCCATTTCAGTTATGCTCACAGCCAGAAAGAAACCTTCCCAAGGAAAGAACCTCATAGACAGTCTTCATAGTTGGGTTTTCTTAGCAAAAGCAACTGCAGAATACATATGCTGCTAAAAAAATCTTTCTTTTCCTTTGGGAAAGAAAACAACTCACTTGGAGAATGGGGATCATCCAGACAGGCCAACTTGACTCTAAAAGCCTGGTTGAAAAAGATTTCCCACACACTGGCGACTCATTACTATTACAGTACTCTCTGGAGTTTTGCCCAGCCCTACTCTTTGATATTTCATACAATAAAAAGCTCTTTTGAAACTGGGCTAATAATATATAAAACTACAGCTAGGCTCAATTTAAAAATATCCATTACTTAACTCACTGCGGTTAGTAACCACATCGATCCACTACAGCAGGACAAGCTGCTTCTATTCATTTTATAGCTTCAACATATGAACTCCAGTAACGTAAATACGACCAGACTGATGAGTAAAAAGTGAAGTCAAAGAAAATAACGGGGGAAAAAGAATGGGAAAATGAAGTAGGAAAATGAACGGAGAACTCCTTAGGAGCTGAGAAATTATAAATAACTCAAGAGGGAAATAAGTGTTATCATAACAAAGGAAAATGAAATGGATTGAAAAATTCCTTTTCCCAAAATCCTGTTTTAAATGGAGTCATTTGTTAAACCTGGCAACAAACTGTATTATTAATAATAATATAGGAATGTTTGATTTATTTCCTTGTGGATTCTTAGGCCTTTTCTTTGACATTTAGTTGCAAGCACACTAAAGCATTTTCTTCTCTTTAGTATCTGGGTGAAAGAATACATGGAATATATTTCATGCTTTTTAAAAACAAATGTCACAACCACAACTGCTGTGGGGGATATCAGGCTTCAAGCCATAAAATTAAATTCATACTTCAAGAAATTATTTTTAACATGACAAATAAATAATTGTATTAAAATGTGATCTAAATGGGTCATTTCAATCATTTGTGAATAAATATATTAAGGTTCCCTGTTGATAAATGGATCGTCTCTAGAGGGAGCTTGTTCATGGTTACCCAAGGAATTCACTGTGTAGTACATGATACTCACGCTTCAGGATATTTCTCTGTTCTAATTCTTCAGTGGTGGGCCTCTGGCTAAGTCTCCTATGATGACAAAACAGATACACGGCAGGTTACAAACAAGGTCCCCTTAGTGGGAGATGCAAAATAAAGCAACAAGCAAAGCTGCATTTTTTCATGTTTTGAGAAACAAAAATCCATTTAAAATTATTTATTTATTTGATTGATTGTGTCAGCTCTTAGTTGTGGCACATGGGATGTTAATTTAGTCATGGGGAATTTTTTTTTTTTTTTTTTGCTGTGGTGTGCAGGCTTAGCTGCTCCATAGCATGTGGGATCTTAGTTCCCTGACCAAGAGTTGAACCCAAGTCCCTTAACTGCAAGGCAGATTTTTTACCACTGAATCACCAGAAACGTTTCACAAAAATCCATTTTTAAGCCTACAAAATAAAAGCCTCCATTCCAATAGTTTGGAGACTGGAGATTGTGGCTAAGACTGCTAACTACACATCCTCCCTTCTTTTGTCTAGAAGCAGAACTCCCAGAGTTTTAGCTAAACACACAACTATAAATTTCTGCCTCCCCAGTGGCAAGGTACAGTTACGTGACTGAGTTCTTGTGATCTGGGATGTGAGCAGAAGTGGTGTTTGTAACGTCTGCTTTTTACCCTTAAAATGACTGGGAGTGTATTCCCTTCTCTCTCTTTCCTTCTTCCACAGGCCAGAACTTGAACATGGTCATGTGGGCCAGCTCAGATTATACAGATGGGGATATCATGGAGACCAAAGAGCAACACGATGGAAGGCACCTGGGAACCTGTCTGACTGCCAGAAGCTGCATACCCCACCCACCCTGGACAGCCCACCTCTCTCTACACTGCTATGTCAAAAAGAAACAAACACGTCAAAGTGCCTTGCTTGGACCATGGCACTTTTTGGTCTCTGTTAAGGGGCTTCCTTGGTGGTTCAGATGGTAGAGAATCTGCCTACAGTGCAGGAGACTCAGGTTCAATCCTTGGTCAGGAAGATACCCTGGAGAAGGAAATGGCTACCCACTCCAATGTTTTTGCCAGGGAAATCCCATGGACAGAGGAGCCTGGCAGGCTACGGTCCATAGAGTCACAAAGAGTCAGACATGAATGAGCAATTAACAGTTTCTTTCAGATCAGCTTAGCCTGTACCCTAATTAACATACAAATCATTAGAATCTAAGAAAACGCTGCTGCTCAGGGATCATACCAACTCATGAGATGATCAATCTCTACTGTACAGTGTTTTCAGGAAAACACTGCTTTGGGATCTCACATAATTTTACCATGCATATAAAGTTATCTCGGGCTACATAAGCCCTTTCCATCTACCTTTGAGAAAAGCCAGGCTCAGTTGGGATTAGTACCTAACCATTTATACATAAGAGCTCAATGTCCTAATAACCCTTGGTCTTGGTCTTACTTACATTACTAATTTGTTGTTAATCACTGACAAAAACTTCCTCTGGATGTAGACTGAATTTGTGCAAATTAAACTACTATACATGAAAGGCAATCTTAGTACAAGATACTGTCAACTCTGTTTATGGCTGTATAGAAATGGTATGAAGAATTAAAATCAATGCTATCTTGAATAACTCATTAAAAAGTCTAACACTTAATCTTCATTAGAGCTATCCTGACAGAGAAGGCGATGGCACCCCACTCCAGTACTCTTGCCTGGAAAATCCCATGGACAGAGGAGCCTGGTAGGCTGCGGTCCATGGGGTCGCGAAGAGTCGGACACAACTGAGCGAATTCACTTTCACTTTTCACTTTCTTGCATTGGAGAAGGAAATGGCAACCCAATCCAGCGTTCTTGCCTGGAGAATCCCAGGGACGGGGGAGCCTGGTGGGCTGCCGTCTATGGGGTCACACAGAGTCGGACACGACTGAAGTGACTTAGCAGCAGCAGCAGAGCTATCCTGAAATTCATTTAATATCTGAGCCCACAGGAAGCCTCAGTGAAAATCTACGCCAGCCAAATTTTGTGCCATTCATGTATCCTATATTACATATCTGTACTATATTGTCCCCCAAAAACACTGTTCTTCTCTTGCTTATGGACTTTCTTTATCTGTAATGCCCTTCTCTCCCTCTTCGCCCACTGAAATCTCATAAATTATTAAAGGCTCCTGGTTCTTTATCCCTCTACAATGGTTCTAAATAAATTATGAAAGTGAAAAAGTGAAAGCTAGTCACACAGTCGTGTCTGACCTTTTGTGATCCCATGGACCATAGCTTACCAGGCTCCTCTGTCCATAGAATTCTCCAAGCAAGAGAATTGGAGTGGGTTGCCATTTCCTTCTTCAGAGGATCTTCCCAACCCATGAATCAAATCCAGGTCTCCTGAATTGCAGGCAGATTCTTTACCAATTGCGCTACTAGGGAAGCCCCCCCAAAAGTGAAACTCACTCAGTAGTGTCTGACTCTTTGCAATAGTCCACAGAATTCTCAAGGCCAGAATACTGGAATGGGTAGCCTTTCCCTTCTCCAGGGCATCTTCCCAACTCAGGGATCGAACCCAGGTCTCCCACATTGCAGACAGAGTCTTTACCAGCTGAGTCACAAGGGAAGGCCAAGAACACTGAACACTAGAGTGGGTCACCTGTCCCTTCTCCAGGGGATCTTCCCGACCCAGGAATCGAACCAGGGTCTCCTGCATTGCAGGCAGATTCATTACTAACTGAGCTATCAGAGAAGCCCCACATAAATTATACATCTATTAAATTAAACATTAAAGAACTTATCAACATAAAGATAATAATCACTGCATACAGTGACAGCAGCCATGAAATCAGAAGACAATCACTTCTTGGCAGGAAAGCTATGACAAACCTAGTGCATTGAAAAGCAGAGACATTACTCTGCCAGCAAAGGTCCATATAGTGAAGGCAGCAGTCTTCCAAGCGGTCATGTATGGTTGTGAGAGTTGGACCATAAAGAAGGCAGAATGCCAAAGAATTGATGCCTTAGAACTGTGGTGCTGGAGAAGATCCTGAAAGTCCCAGCAAGGAAATCAAACCAGTCACTCTTGAGGGAAATCAACCCTGAATTCGCTTTGGGAGGACTGATGCTGAAGCTGAAGCTCCAGTATTTTGGTCATCTGATGCAAACAGTCAACTCACTGGAAAAGTCTGTGATGCTGGGAAAGATTGAGGGCAGAAGGAAAAGAGGGTGTCAGAGTATGAGATGGCTGGATGGCATCACTGATGCAATGGGCATGAACTTGGGCAAACTTCAGGAGATGATGGCTGTGTGCTGCAGTCCATGGGGTCGAAAAGAGTTGGACACCACTGGGCAACTGAACAACAACAACATGGTTGTTTCATGGTGTCAACTTCTCACAGTGTTCTTCATCAGTCCCTGTCTTGGAGTGTTTGGGGTCTGTTTTAATTTGTCACTGCAATAAATACCCTTGAAATAAATATCTTTGTAAAATATAGCGTCTTTTTTTCTCCCCCTGGTTGGATTATTTCCTTCTTGTGTAAAACCTTCCAGATAGTATTATCATGTAAAGAAATACTGCTTTAGAATTATTTTCTCATATTAAGTCGCTCTTCAGAAACACTGAACTAGAGCAATGTAGACATGTCTATTTTTTCATAAAGTTGCTGATATTGGGTTTAATGTTTAGAAGTATTTTACCAATTTAAGGGATACATAATAATTTAACTTAATGAAAAATACTTAATTGTATTAAGTGCTCACTAGGATCCACGGTTTCAGTGTACCATTTATTTTACCAGCATAAGTGCTGGGCTTGGCCCCAATCTGGAAAACAGATAATGGCTTCTGGAACCCTCATGGCCACCCCTGCAGGTACATTACAGTCATAGAAATCTCCCACGCTCAAGCAAGGGGAGGACTTCTCTCCCACCTCCAAATTTTGTTCTGGTGGTTGATGCAACCTGTTTTTTTTATGCAGTGTGAGGGAAGGTAGCAAAATAATACTTAAATAAGCTTATATTGATAATAAAAAGGAGAGCTTCAGCACTCACTGCTATTAAAACTGCCAGTTATGAATATACGTGGCATCTGGAAAAACAATATGGATGAACCTATTCCCAGGACAAGAATAGAGATGCACACATAGAGAATAGACATGTGGGCACAGGAGGAGAAGGGGAGGGTGGGGCGAACTGGGAGATTAGGATATATACACTAATATGTGTGAAATAGCTAGTGGGAAGCTGCTGCACAGCACAGGAAGCTCAGCTTGGTGCTGTGATGACCTGGAGGGGTGGGTTGGGGGGAATGGGGTGGAAAGGAGGTCCAAGAGGGCAAGGATATATGTATTCACGTGGCTGATTCACTTTGTTGTACAGCAGAAACTAACACAACATTGCAAAGCAATTATAAAATAAATAACTCCAATAAAAATAATAATTAAAAAAAAACCCTGCCAATTACATGGGCTCTCGAAGACACAAGTGGCAAAGTAGACATCCTACAATGACTAAAAGCAGGAAGTACAGTCAGAGACTATTTATTTGGAGTAAAAAGTGGGAAGTTTTCATTAAGGGGCTATGGTTCCCTGACTTGGATGTAATTGGCCACTGACACTAACTAATATTTCTATCGTCTCACAGCCCCAAGGGCAGAACCTTGAGGCAATCACAGCAATGTTAGGGAGTCCATGAATCAGACCAGGAGATGAGCAAACTATGGGTGGCTGGGCAAACTGTGGGTGGCAGGTCAAATGTGGCCTGTTGCCTGTTTTGGTGAAGAACATTTCTTGGAATGTAGCCACACTCATCCATTTCTGTGTTGTTTATGGCTGCTTGCATGCTACAACAGCACAGTCCAGCAGCTGCAACAGGGACTGTCTGGCCAACAAAGCCTGAAATATTTACTAACTGGTCCTTTATAGAAAGAGCCTGTCCCTACTTGGATCAGGCTTTGGCGACCTCAAAGCCAACTGGCTAGCTGGACCAATAAGCAGGTGCCTTGCACTTCCTCGGTGGTTCAGTGGTTAAGACCCCAAGCTTCCACTGCAGGGGGCATGGGTTTGATCCCTGGTTGGGGAACTAAGATCCCATATGTTACAGGGCATGGCCAAAAAATTAAAAAGTAAAAAACAGTATTTTTTTTTTAAGCCAGGCTCATTAAGTGATTTACCATTGAAGACCAACATTAAAAGATCAGAGAGGCCACGTATGCCCTTCCAGGAGGAATTCACAGTGATCTCAGTCAGGCAGGGAATTGCAAGAGAGGGAAAAGTAAGAACTCTTCCCAAACGTCAGCAATCACCTGACGAGCTTGGTTCCAATCTGCTGTCGGATTTCCTGCCTCTCTTCTTCAGATGTGCACTGCAAGATGTTTTTGTCCTCTAATTCCTTCTTAGACGGTCTGTTGCCAAGTTTGATAGCAAGAGTGTCCCTTCGTCGTATCTTGCTTGCCAAAGCACCTGAGGATTAGAAAAGGCAGACGCACAGAGAAAGGCTTTTAACAAGTGGCCCTCAGGTTACACATGACAGAGTCTTTTTAAACAGAGCCAGACCAAATTCTTTATCCACATGCAAGAGCAGAACTTCAATTAACCTAAAGTAAAAAAAAAGTTTCGCGTTAGATGCAATTTATGCTGAAAAACTGTTTGTTTTTTAATGTTCTGAAAAAAGTTGGGAAACGCTGGAAAAACCTGCAACTATCACCTCATCATTTGGACAGTGATGATGAATGAAGTGGCTCAGTCGTGTCTGACTCTCTGGATCTCATGGACTGCAGCCTACCAGGCTCCTCTGTCCATGGAATCGGACAGTGGTGTCTGAACTTTATTCTGCTGAGACAGCATATCATGGAAATCACTGAATGCCAATACCCTTTTCTTTTCTTTTTCAAGTCTTAAAACCTAGCCTCCTTGCTTATTTTGTATAGTAAATCTTTGTCTTCTCTTTTCCTCCCTTCACTCAGAAAACCACACCAAAAGAAGTCTATCTCCAATGTACACACATGTGCTAATTCACTATAGTTGTCTCCGACTCTTTGTGAACCCATGGATTGTAGCCTGCCAGGCTCCTCTGTCCATGGGATTCCCCAGGCAAGAATACTGGAATGGGCTGGCATTTCCTCCTCCAGAGGATCTTCCCGACTCAGGGATTGAACCTGTGTCTCTTCTGTCTCCTTCATTGGCACACGGGTTCTCTACCGCTAGTGCCACCTGGGAGGCCCCTATCTTCCATACCAATGTTTTAATCCTAAATTACCCAAGAATCCCTGATATCTCAGAGGATAGTAAACACCACAGGATGACAATGATTTTTGCTGTTGCTTGATTTTATTGTTGTTCAGTACAAACTAGAAGGAATTTGACAAACTGCTATTTAATCATGAATATATTAATAACTTTTCATAAACTGCAAATTCCATAGTGAATCCCTCCCAAGTCATCCTTCTCAGAAGCTTTTTTAAAGAATAGCATCCTTCCAGTTGCCTAAGTTATAGGTACATGGTTGGCCTTATCCACTTTACTATCATTCCTTCTTAGAAAGCATACCATTATATTATTATGACTGAGTGACTGCTTTTAGTTCTTAAAAGGTATTAGTCATTCTTGACTCATTCCTCATTTTAAACCACAGTATAAAAGTGAGTGAAATTCTCAAACACCTCCCATGAGTAATCCAGCGAATCCCCGTTGATGCTCATTATTCAAGAAAGGTCCCAGAGTAGAAGGGTCATCCCGGACCAACCTGAAAAAGGCCTCTGTCGTCTGACTTTTTAGACAAGTTCAAATAGGCATACTGGCCTCACAGACTGTCTCCCTCACCCCTCTGCCCTGTGGAATCATCTTTCAGAAAGGTCTGTCATCTACACTTAAACTTTGGAAGATAAACATTTCTAATCTGAGAAGGGCAGATGAGGGGGAAGAAAGCATCAGGTGTCTGGTTTCTGATGACGCTTTTGTTTTTTCAGAATGCACCTGCTTCTGGCCACCGTGGACTTCCCTCCCTCCCTCCCTCTTGAAAAGTCTTACTTTCTCCACTGCCGTCCTCGTCCTCATCTTCTTCATCGTCGTCGTCATCGGTGTACAAGATAGGTCCATCAGAGTCGGAATCATTGGCTTGGTATTCCCTTTGGCCTTCGTCCTCTGAAGATTCTCCCATCAGCCCAGGAGTCAGGAGCCGAGGCGCTGCCTTCCCCAGCTCGTCTTTGGTGGTGAAGCTATGAAAGGCACAGACACATGGGGGTGGTGTGAAGCTCAGAGCAACCCTCGAGCAAGATACCAACACAGGAGACAGAGCTCTAGTTTCATAAGCATCCTTTGGGCTGTGAAAGGAGAAAGCAGACACCAGCCAGCTAAAGTCGCTGAAACGGGGCAACAGTACTGCCTTCCTTAATTCTCAAGGTTTTAGTCTCATCTGGCAAATGAAAAGGATTGACCAGGTAGTGACCAATACATTTAGTATGTGAATACTGGAAAACTGTATTTTGAAAATGTATTTTTCCCTAGCCTTAGGGAGGTTCAGTGGAAAGAACAATGAGCCAGAAGCGCTTGGATATTTGACTATGTACTTTTTCTTGAGTCTGTAACTGACTTATCCTTCCTGGTCTAAGTTAGAGACTAACTCTCTGAGGAATATTTCACTGCGCATCAAACTAGTTCCTTGCCTCCCTCTCCCTGCTCCCATGGTGACCTGACACCCACCCCACTGGCGCACTTAGCACATGCATCTCAGTCTGCCTCCCCAACCCTGCAAAGTTCCTTGACAAGGAGGACGCATCTTGTTTTACAGCCCAGCACCTAGAAGGCTCCTGCCACAGAAACGTACATCTTCTTCAACTGCTATGTGAATTAATCCTATTTTTTCATCACAGCCAGTGTACTGTCAAAAACTATATATCTTCTTTGTGCTTCAATTTCTCTATTTATAAAACTGTCTGTCATATTATATGATATTAACATTACCATAAGATGCTGGGAAGGATTGGGGCAGGAGGAGAAGGGGATGACAGAGGATGAGATGGCTGGATGGCATCACCGACTCAACGGACATGGGTTTGGGTAAACTCCGGGAGTTGGTGATGGACAGGGAGGCCTGGTGTGCTGCGATACATGGGGTTGCAAAGCGTCAGACATGACTGAGTAACTGAATTGAACTGACGATTATATTAACAATACAAGATGGAAAATGTGAAAGCTAAGTGGCCTCTCTAGAAAAAAGATGATATGTAAGGATGCAACGACTATCTATTATTTAGCTTGATAACAAAGCTTGCCAATTTCACAGACTAGAATTTTAAAAATACTTTATATCAGAAACATATCACATCAGAAACAATGCAATCTTCATTTTAAGATACAGAAGCTCCCCACACTGCTTTCTGATATAAAAAGAATCCAAATTTGGATGTCACACTTCTGAACGACCATTTAGTGCAAAACATGTGCTTGTGGTTCACACTGCAAAAAAATTTTTTTAAATAGTTGTTTGAATGATAAAAACAGGTAAGCTTTGTCAGACTCTAAGGTATTGAAAATCCTACTTTGTGGTTGATAAGCCTGAAATAGTCAATTTTAAACTTATTAGGAAAATCCAACAGCCAAAAATTCTTGTTTTCAAGTGAGGAAATATGAAAGTTGCTCTTTAATGGCATAAAATACATAAAGCATAAAATTTACCATTTTAACCATTTTGAAGTGTTTAGTTCAGTGGCATTAAGTGTATTTATACTGTTGTGCAACTGTCACCAACATCCATCTCCAGAGTTTTTCATCTTCCCAAACTCAAACTCTGTACCCATTAAACAGTAAGTGTCCATTCCTCCTCCCTTAACTCATGGCAACCACCATTTTACCTTCTGTCTCTATAAATCTGACTGTCTTTGGTGCTTCTTTACGTGAAATTATGCAACACTTGTCCTTTTGTGTCTGACTTACACTCACTTTGGATGTCTTAAAAGTTCCTGCATGTTGTAGCATGTGTCAGGATTTCCGTCCTTTTCAAAGCTGCTTAGTGTTCCACTGCATGTATATGTCACATTTTGTTTACCAGTTCATCATTCTATGGACATGTGGGTTGTTTCTACCTTCTGGTTGTTGTGAATGATGCAGCTATGGATGTGTGTGTGTGCTCAGGCGCTCAGTCATGTCTGACTCTTTGCGAGCCCATGGACTGTAGCCCACCAGGCTCCTCTGTCCATGGGATTTTCCAGGCAAAAATACTGGAGTGGGTTGCCGTTATCTACTCCAGGGGATCTTCCCACATCTATGGACATTGGTGTATAAGTATCTGTTTGAGTACCTGCTTTCAAATTTTTTGGTTATATGCACAGAAGAGGGCTTCTCCAGTGACTCGCCAATAAAGAATCCACCTTCAGTGCAAGAGACGTGAATTTGAGCCCTGAGTCAGCAAGATCCTCTGCAGGAGGGCACAGCAACCCACTCCAGTATTCTTGCCTGGGCAATCCCATGGAAAGAGGAGCCTGGCAGGCTACAGTCCATAGGGTCGCAAAGAGTCAGACACAACTGAAGCGGGTTAGCACACACACACAGAAGTAGAATTGTGGAATCATACAGTAATCTTATGTTTAATTTTCTGAGAAACTACCACATTGCTTCCAAAGTATGAAATCTCACTTTAAATACGAGAAGATTTATTTTGTGGAAAAACTTTTTCACAGTCTGGATTTCCAGTGTACTGCCACTGGAGGCCATTCTTGCTTGGAGAGTCTGCCACTGTGGGTGACTGAAGCACATTAAAAAGATATGCCAACTATTAACACATTCTGAGAAGCAGAACAAAGCTACCTCAGGAATGAGTCCTAGTATTTGCTCATGTCACTGTTCATTAATTTATCATGATACTGATTATTATTTTAATCTTATCATTTGTGTTTTATACTGCTTTGCAGTTTTTAAAGATTTTGCCTACATTGACAACTTAACCATTGTTCTACAGCAGCAGTCCCCAACTTTTTTGGCAGCAGGGACCAGTTTCACAGAAGACAGTTTTTCCATGAATCGAAGTGGGAGATGGTTTGGGCTTCACCTGCTGCTCACCACCTGCTGTGTGGCCTGGTTCCTAACAGGCCATGGGCCTGTGTGGAGGGGAGACCTACGTTCTATAGTATAAGGACGGCAGGTAATGTATAGTTCATGGAACCCAAGAATGCCATGAACGAGCTGCCCAAACAAGGTGGCAAGTCCAGTCTACAACCCAGACTCAAAACTCTATCAAATGTTATGTTATTAAGATTCACAGTCTACCTATCAAATGTGATGTTATATTTTAATTCATACCTAATAATATGTTATGTTGACATATTATATATTATATTTAATTTAAAGTTAAATATTTTACTCTAAATTTTTATCATTCAATTCGTGACTTGGCTCTTATTTTACTCCTACATTTCTTGGGCACACTGTAAAATACAGTGAACTCTATAAATGTTTGTGGATAAAAGAGTTGAATCTCATTTGGATATGGGCTTCAAACGGATGTATTAGCTTCTGCTTTACATTACACCAGAATTATACACTACTAAAGAACCTACCAACAAACAGAAATCTACCGAATAGTTACTAGTCGGCACTATGTGAATAAAAGTAGGTGTTTTTACACAGGGCCACTTGTCTTCTTTAAAGTGTTCACATTTGCACTCCCAACAAAAGCCTCTTCATAAAATGACAGAATTTTCATACATTCATTGACTAAACATAACCGAGGGAGAGTTCTAAGTACAGAAAGAGACGAAGAGCCAGAAATTCTAATTCACATCTCCACTTAAAAACGGAAGAAAGTATTTGGAAGGAAATTTGAGAGACTACTTACTCCAAGCTCATTAACTCAAAAGCAAACACAAACTGTCCCTGTGGGATGAACTGTAATTTAAATTTTTAATTTTGAAGAATGTACAGAGAAGAAAATCTCCATGCCCTCTTCTAGGAAAGCATTATAGTTACCCTGACTGACAGGAAACTCTGTTCTAAATACCTTGTGGTGTAATGATGTTCTCAGCTCACTCCCTCTGATCACAGTCCCAGTGGAAATGGAGCAGAGATCCTCACCTCTCTTGTCTGTGAATCCTCCAAGTACTCAGGCTAAAGACGGATATTAAGCCTCCAGCATGAAGCTTAGCACTGTATAGTGCCCTTCCTAAAATGATTCTGCTAGTGAGCTGGACAGAATCAGGTCACCTTTGGAAATGGGCTTGCTCAGCGCTTGAGACTATCCGAGGAATCATTTCATATTTTATATCTTGTTCTTTTATATACTGAATAGTGAATCCATGTATTCAATCTTCTTCCCTAATTATTTTGGTAAAAACTAATCTTGTTTTTCTTTTTTAATCTTTTTTTTTTTGGCCATGCACCATGGCATGTAGGATCTTAGTTCCCTGACTAGGGATCAAACCCACAGCCCCTGTTATGGAAGGGCAGATCTTAACCACTGGACTGCCACGGAAGCCCAGGTAAAAACTAATCTTAATTACAATGTCTTGTCCACTTTTTTATCTTTGGTGCTTTATATACTGCCTGGCACATAGAAGGCAAGCAAAAAATATACAGTCGAATGACTCTTCTGTTCTAAAGACTGATGCTGATGTTAGCAAACACTAATAATTAAATGAAGACATCTGGAAGGACAGCATAAGAATTCAATATATTCTTTTTCGTATCATTTATTAAAATATAAAAAAATTTGTACATTAACATTTATGTATCTTCCCTTGGCTTTCTTTTGAATGATAGTACTCAAAATGATAGAAACAAACACAAAAGAACCTGCAAAAGAAGTAGAAGCAAGGGTTTGGAAACTTATGAAATTCCATAGTCATGTATGGATGTGAGAGTTGGACCATAAAGAAGGCTTGAGCACCAAAGAATTGATGCTTTCAAATTGTGGTGCTGGAGAAGACTCCTGAGAGTCCCTTGGACAGCAAGGAGATCAAATCAGTCAATACTAAAAGAAATCAACTCTGAGTATTCACTGGAAGGACTGATGCTGAAGCTGAAGCTCCAGTACTTTGGCCATCTGATGCGAAGAGCTGACTCACTGGAAAAGACCCTGATTCTGCAAAAGATTGAGGGTAGGAGGAGAAGCGGGCAACAGAGGAAGAGACAGTTGGATGGCATCATCAACTCAATGGACATGAGTTTGAACAATCTCTGGGAGATAGTGAAGGACAGGGAAGCCTGATGTGCTGCAGTCCGTGGGGTCACAAAGAGTTGGCCATGACTTAGTTACTGAACAACAGAGCACTGAATTTGATGTGCAGCTCTGGGTTTGCATCCTGTCACTTCCTACCTGGGTGATCTTGGGCAAACTCTCTTATCTTTTTTGGCGTCAATTTTTTCATCTATTAAACAGAAATACTTCAGGAGAAACGGATGTGAATTAAATAACTGGCAGTTCCTGACATCAAATAAGTATTCAGTAGATGAAGGTCAATATTATTAGCAATTAAATAATTAAAGTTGATACTTGAGTTTCTTGATCCAAATCAATTTAATTAATGTACAATTTTTTTAAAGTATAACATGACAAAGATTTTTTTGAAAGGAGAAATAGTAAATTAAACAAAGAGTGAATTTGTATATTATTCTTAGAAGAAAGAGACTGGATTTAAGAGCTCCAGGGCTTTCCCAGACAGAATTGGCAATAACATCTACTACACTCTGACAGTCTTCTCATACTCAAGGGACAGGAGTGCTAACGTGTCTTATTGATCTTTAAGTAGAAAATTTATAGGACTTTGTGAGTGATTAGATCTGGAAAGCAGAGGAGAATGAGCACCCTATGATGAATTCTGGCTTGAGAAACTGGATGATGTTATACCTATGTCATACCAGATTTTGTACTGGTTGCTGCAGATAAGAAGTAAATAAGACACAGTGGTTAGTTCTGTCCCATGTTGTTGTTTGTGTTTAGCTGCTAAGTCATGTCCGACTATTGTGACCCCATGGACTGTAGCTCCTCTAAACATGGGATTGTCCAAGCAAGAATACTGGAGTAGGTTGCCATTTTCTACTCCAGGGGATCGTCCCAACCCAGGGCTCGAACCTGCATCTCCTCCATTGGCGTGTGTACATGCTAAGTCACTTCATTAGTGTCCGACTCTTTGTGACCCTATAGACTGTAGTCCACCTGGCTCCTCTGTCCGTGGGATTCTCCAGGCAAGAATACTGGAGTGGGTAGCCATGCCCTTTTCCAGGGGATCTTCCTGGAAGGCAGGTTCTTTACCACTGAGTCACCAGGGAAGCCCAGTTCTGCCTTACAGTTGGGAGAAAAAAAGCACTGTCAGAGTATATGTAATAGCCAATTTTGTCTGGATGAATATCAAAAGGCTTCAGAAAGGATAACACTTAAACTGGGTTGGGGACTGAGAAAGCAAGAAAGATAATCACTCTAAGGCTGGAGGAAAAGGAGTTGGAAAAGAGTTCTTTTCTGATCCTCTTTATTTTCTTGGAGATGGAGAATGCTAAGCAACTTGTTGAAATGAAGATGGCTTTCAGGAGTGGGTGGAGCAATCTGGACACTAGTGGTAAAGATCTAAAATAATCACTAAGAGGAGGAAACTGTTTAGGAAAGAGAAAAAGGACTGCTAAGTACTGATGAAGCAGACTCTAACTGTTCTTGAAGCCACAGGTCTGAAGTCTATCTGTCAGTAGGACCACTGTCTCCAGCAGCCCCTGGCAATCCTGGGGCAGGGCTATGAAAAATCAAGACTCATGTACCCCAATGCTCACAGCAGCACTATTTACAATAGCCAAGGCAGGGACACAACCTAAATGTCCATCAACAGATGAATGGGTAAAGAAGATGCGTACACATCTATCTATATATATGAGCGAACAGTACTCAGTCACAAAAAGAATGAAATAACACCATTGGCAGCAACATGGTTGGACCTAGAGATTATCAGGCTAAGTCAGACAAACACAAATATCATGATATCACTTATATATGGAATCTAAACAAATGAAACAAATGAACTTATTTATAAAACAGAAATAGACTCACAGAGAAAACAAACCTATGGTTACCAAAGGGAATAGCAGGGGGAGGGCGGGATAAATTAAGAGATTGGGATTAATAGACAGACTACTTCCAGGCAGACAGTGTTACATATGGTAGTATATAACACTGCCATATATAAAAGAGATAAACAACAAGGGCCTATTTATACAGCACAGGGAAATATATTCAATATCTTTCAACATATAAGGGAAAAAAATCTGAGAAACAATGTATATACACACACATACATACATACAGACAGACATAGATATATATTAATCACTTGGCAGTACTCCTGAAACTAACATTGGAAATCAGCTGTACTTCAATTAGAAAAATAAATTGATGATTGGATTACAGGTGTGCTTAGCTAACATTAACTAGATTACATTATAAAAGAAACCAAAGTAAGTCCTTCATTGCCAGAAGAGTGAGTTAGTGATCTTTAGTTCCCAGCTGCATAGTAACATGGACAGAATATGGGGGTTTTGCCCCAACTCACCATTTTCCATTTTCTCTGCTAATACTTATGCCAGTGCCTGAGTGGACAGTGCTTCTGTCTGTCGCCTCTTCAGTCCAGAGAAGCTGACCTGGGTCTAAGGCAGGGAGGTCGGCTCCATTGCTGATCAGGATGACAGGGGTGTCCGAGGCCACAGCGCTCTGCTCTTCCAGAGGGAGAGAAGGGGCGGGGGTGGGAGGCGCTGGAGTCACCGGGGGCGGAGGGACTGCAGACTTGGGTTTGCCTGTGGTCTGCTCCTCGGCCCCAGGGACAGTCTGTTCGGGGGTGAGACTCTCCACCCTGGCCTCCGAAGGCTCCCCTTTAAGGTCAGATGTGCCAGAAGTGGTTGCCTCTGAGGACAGTCGAGACGTTGGCTGCTTGCCAGTTTTCTTCTTGCCCTTTGTGATTCCCACTGTCCCCGTTTTGCTAGAAACTGTCTCCTTGGAAGCTTTGGGACGAGATGAGGTGGAGGAAGTAGACGGTGAAGCTGATGCTTTAGAGCCAGTTGTTTTTCTTGAATGAGAGGAACCAGCTGAAGCAGAGAGATTTTGCATTAAGAGTCCAAGAAGAGAACATATTTTAAAAACAAATAACCGAGTTGTAATTGCCAATGATACTGTTCCCTTTAAACACTAAAACTCTGAATAAATGCATTAAGGAAAACAGGTAAATGATAACAATGGTCTGGTTTTCTGGCCCCTCCCTGCCCCAACCTAGAAGGGAGCAAGTCATGCTTGAGGCCAAACCCTAAGGTACAAGGTCTTCTCCCTCCTCCAGTCTTTAGCTGAGCCAAAGAGAATGCCTCACCTCTTTGCCCTATGGTCACCTGAAAAAGTCTCTGTATGCTCCAAAGAAGGGACGTTATAGTGTGGAGAGGACAAGACACCAGCAGCTACCTGGGCATAGTACAAGCTTCCCCTCATCACAAACTATACACATTCTATGATGCCTTTCTGGGAACAGAGCAGCCCACACTCAGAAGAGGCTGGTGTATATACCACCTGCTCCTTTCTGGCCAAAAGCAAATTTACTCATCTTACTGCTAAAAGAGCGAACTCCAAACCAGCTCTCCCCAGTGGCTAGAGACAGACGCTTTCCACGCTGCCCTATCTCTTTATCGTGCAGGGGTGATGAGGCAAAGGAAAAAAAAAAAAACACATGGTCGCATACGAAAGACAAGTCCCTTTCAAAACATCAAGAGGCAGAAAACAGTCTTTTTTTTTTTAAACCAAAAATGTGTTAATGGGTAGTGTTTGAATAAACTGAAGGGAAGGAGTATCATTCTCAGATCTTCTGAAACTACTTATGTTCCTAGAAGGAGGACAGCCAGGGTCATGATCATGGCTGTGGCACGTTGGTCTACTTCTGGACAGAACTGCCTTCAACCAAACCATTTTCAGGGAAAATAAAATTTAACCCTCTTTTTCTTTATATCATAGAAATGCATTTAAACTAGTATTTCATGACCTTTATGATCAATGCATTTCCCTTAATTGCTTCTTCTGTGACAAGGCTGTACATTCCCTCTTTTTCCTGAGGGATCAAACTATCTTCCACGGAAAAATTAGAAAAATCTTGTTAGATTGTGGAGCCAACCCACACTGCACACAGATGTTATTTATTGTAACTTACCTCTGGTTATAACTTTACTGAAGCCAACTGGGAGGGTCAGGAGAAGAACAAATAAAGGAACAGACAATGAGATGTATGACTCTACCAACTCTGACCTACCGAGAAAAGCCAGTCTTACTGTGCGTGTGTGTAAAGATGCAGGCTTAAAACAAGTCTCTGTGGCTTGAGGGCTTTATTGGTTTAGATACCTGTAATTACAAGAATTCTCCTCCCCCATGTCAGGGCTTGTCAATGTTTCTTTGAAATAAACAATCTTCACTTGCTTATTGGACAAACATAGGAAGCACACTCCTGGAGTCTAAGTACAGTTGAAATTTATCTTTCACAACCAAGATGCTAAAGACTTGCTGTCTGTCCAATCATGTTCAGTTAGGTCTTAGATAAGTTGAACAGAATTTCTTTTACACATCAGTTCTAATTATTTTTTCTTTTAAAAAGTTCTTTCTTTTCTAACAGCAAAGTTAACTTCAGCCTTGCTTAAGAAAAAAGAATTTTTAAGCCTAGTGTGCAAATTCACACCATGTTAATATACTTCTCTTTGACCATCTCCTAAAATGAGGATTTTGCTGAAGTGTTGCTCAAGTTACATTGAATTATGGCTACGATTAAAAATGAAATGCTACCTCTTCTCGGTTAAATATTTCTGTTGTTAACACAGTGTATAACAACGAGAAAGAAAAACATATGAGATGTTACTTTACTAGCAAAGCAGGTGAATGTGCTAACCTGTATCTGGTGATCTGGAGGACTAACTAACTTAGTAACACAGGAAGAATCTGAACCAACAGATTTTTTGAAACAGTATAAAACTTCTGACTAAAAATCGGGAGTTACATTTGAAATAACTTTTCCGAAATGTCAACATTACTCAAATAAAGCAAAGTTACCAAGTAGAAAGTTCCAGATGGTTACAAATGGAATATGAGTAGGATTCAGAAGGAGCATGACTGACATTCAATAAATGGATCTTCACACGCTGGGCTTGGTAGACTTCAAGGCAATCCTGTTTCTCTCTGATAACCCTGAGAACAGCAACCTTCTTGTTCACACTAAGGGCCAGTTGGGCCTCTTTTAATACAGTGGATAACATGACTGTACTTTGCTCTTAAGAACATCCTGAGTTAATAAATTAGTCTTCAAATAAAATACCTGGAAATAGCTCAGAATCTCTCCTGAAGTAACAGAGGACGAGCCAAGTCTATCGTGAGCTGCTGCTGTGTGGGGCGTGGGGAGGTGGGTCTTCATGCCCAGAAATGGGGTAGGACTTTCGGGCTTCTCTTCAGGAAATAAATCAGCAACAGCCTCACTTGAAGCATTTGTCCTGGGGCGTGCTAGGTAGTCTGGGTGATACACATAGACACCAACAGGAGCGGACGCTGATGTGTGATGGCAGCTGGTCCCTGAGAAAATGGCCTGTAGGCCCTGCAGGCACAGCATTCTGAGATGTTCATTTCAGAGCTTATTAGAAGAGACCCAGACAAGCCAGGTCAAAGGTGGACAACAGGAACACTGGCAGAGAGCAACCTATTTACAGTGAGTTCTGTTATACTGTCACCTAAGCCATTCCCTGAACCTGAGCATTATGGGTATTAATTACCATAGGGAAAGATCAACACCAAGGCATATCGTGGTAGCTGATTTTGAGAAAGTGGCTGCTGATTTTAAGGAGAATAAGGTTTGCTAGGCACAGCAGACCTTCTAATATGGAGAACTTTTATGCATGTGATGGGAAAAAGCCGCTCAGCATATGTATTTGGATTAATATCCTTTTAAAAGCTGGATGACAGGGGAGGCTTCTTCATTCCACTTTACTAGAATGGTGACTGCACTTTGCATTAAGCACATCTGACATGGAAGGGAAAGCTGGACACACACGACATGAAGTGACGGAATCACCCAAACATCCCCTGGTGATCTGCAGTGGCAGCTTGCAACCGCACCCCTTGTAACATGTTGAAGTTTATGGGGTCAAGAAGCGGACACTGAGCATGTAACGTCCAACTCTGTTGAGCAGTTGTGACTTCAGTAGAGAGTGGGGGAGGGGTGGAGCAACTAAGTGATGTGAGCCCTTTCTCATTAGAGAGATGACTGTAAGATTTAAGACATTAAGATCCAGCAAATATGTCAAAGATGTGTCGTGTTTTAATGTGCAAACTTGAGATGTTTTGAAAGAAAAAACTCAAGCCAAAGAGCCACCCATAAACTCAATAGGCAGGCCAGTCGAAATTTCCATAATGTCAGATCGTGCATGCTAAGTCGCTTCGGTCAGGTCCAACTCTTTGTTGACCCTATGGACTATAGCCTGTCAGGCTCCCCTGTCCATGGGATTCTCCAGACAAGAATACTGGAGTGGGTTGCCATGCCCTCCTCCAGGGGATCTTCCTGACCCAGGGATCAAATCCGCCTCTCTTATGTCTCCGGCACTGGCAGGTGGGTCCTTTACTACGAGTGGCACCCTGAGAAGGCACTAATGTCAGATCATATCATCGCTACTCATCAGGCAGACAACTCCCTGTATCCTTCTGCTGGGTTTTGTGCAGATAGTGGAGACTCAGGAAGAAAGACATCTGTTCACCCTAAACCTAATGAGGTGAACAGATCCACCTGGTAGAGATAGCAACAAAGGAATTTCCAGGGCATTCTGTGTCACAACTGAAACTGCTGGTGTTACATCCAAAGACGCCAGACACCAAAAAGACTATCATTCCTAGAAGAAGCAGTGAACCCACCCCAGAGCCAAGCACCCTAGACTCAGCCCCACAGAGGGCATACTCACCAGCCTCTCGGGTTGCATTTCGGCTTGCCGGCTTGGGTGGTGGGACGGGGACCTGCTTACCAGGAGCCTTGGTGTTTTTTTTAATAGGAGGCACTTCATCACCCTTGGGGCTGGCCCCAGCAGCGGCCCCTTTTGGAGGCACAGGTGTTTTTTTGGGCTTAGGTTTGGGTTTAGGCTTAGGAAGAGCTGGAGGAGGTGGAGCAGGAGTTGCCGGTGTTTCAGAGTGGTTTTCAGTGTTCTCTACAAATGAGAAAGTGAACAGAAGCAGACTGATACAGACACACACCATACAGATAGAAGGAGCGAGGCACAGGGCGACAGTGATACAAACACGTGGCTGCTTAGCCCTGGGAACCAGCGGGGCTTCTGCACCAGAGAGGCTGAAGGTTGGGGTAAAGGGGATCAAAGGCTGAAAACCAACCTGGGGTGTGTTCTCTAGGTCCCTTCATCACTCCTGTGATAAAACAAGAGTTGCACAGGTGACTGTGATGAGGTCTATGGTGAGTGTAAATGTCCACCATCAGGGGCTGACACCTGGATGGGGGGTTGCTCGACGATGATGTGGGTATGAGTGCTAAATTTTCAAAGAAACTGAAGGGCCCAAGGAGTGGCAGATCAGTGCATTACACACACCGCCATGGGGTGGGGGCTGACTGCACAGCTGCGGCTGGGCTCAAGGTTACCCTCCACTGAGGGACTTTCTCGGGAGAAAAATCCCCATCAACTTGAAAGGGATGTGTGCCCTGTGTCTGTCTCACTGTGGTCAAAAAAAATCAATTATTTTTTAAGCGAAGGGAGACTCTCTAGAATCTGGTACAGGAAACACAATGCACCGAAGAATAAACTATTTTCTGCTATTGAATTTTTCTCAAGCTCTCCCAGTGTACTCGGGCAGCTTCCTGTTTTACTCTAACTTCCTCTGACCTTTTCAAACAGTGTCACAACTGTAGGTAGTGGAGGGTGCAGAATCCAAAAGAGAAAAAAAAACAAAACCAAACTTGTTTTGTCATGTAAACACAAGTAACAAGTTTGAAAAAATAAAGGTTAAAATTCATTAAAAAAAAAATCACACCTACAAATAGAAGCCTCATGTAAGATTCTGCATAACTAGAGGAGTATTAGTCTGTCATTTTAAAAAGTGGAGACGCTGAATGTTCATTCATATTTTCATATCCTTATCTTTTCTCATTGTGACTAATTAAAATTAAAATACAGTTTGGATCCACAGAGCTAAGCAGCATTTCTTTAACAGTGGAGCACAACAGAAAATGTAAGACAGTGTTAAGACAAGACTAAGCCTTTACTGAAGATGTTGTTCTATTAGTAAATGACCAAGAAAGGATGTTAATATTGAAATGCATCTTATTTAATTATCTCTTTTGTTTCACTGCTCACCCCAGTGCATGTGAAGTGGGACTCCTCCCCTCTTTTCTACATCCCCATCAATCCATGTATAACTACCATAAAAGTGATTTAAAGTGCAGTAAGTAATGGATAAAACTTTTCTTTTACCTTTCCTCAGCCATGAAACCCACCCATCACAACAGCCCACATGGAGCCCTCCTGCATATGAACTTAACTGTACACATAGTCTGAGCTCCTCAGTCAACATTTATCAGAGGCTCCTTTGTATATCTGCCTTTCTGTTTATACATCTTGACTCCTCAACTAAGCTGCTAAGAGTCTTTAACACAGGAATGGCTCTCCTAACCCACCTGGTCTGAACCGGCAAACCAGTGCATCACCAAGTGTTAGTCGGGGCTGAGAAAGAGATGAGTTGACAGTCACTGAAAACATCTTAATGTAAAACTTACAAATACCCATTGACTTGCTAGTCTTTTGATTCAGGGTAGAGGACGGTTCTTTCAATACATCTTTGCACCTTTAGCCTCCTGCATGATAATTCAGCGCTATAAGAGCACCGTCCAGACTGAGAGCCAAAAACAGTGATCTGTGCATTTGGTCCCTTAATTCTCTCTTGCTACTACCCTCGCATCTCTTATTCTCTGCCTTTATGCCATATTACTGGGGGATCTTTTTTAGATCTGCCTAAAGGTTTTCAAATTCTAAAGTTATCCAGCTACTGGGTTTGAGAAGGAGATGGTTCACTCTATGACAGTTGGGAATGACAACCCCTCCTGGATTGAGAATGCACTCACTACACAAAATTTCTGGCCACTCTTGGAGAAGCACAGTCCATCCTCCTTCCTCTGTAAGTTCTATCAATTATCTGTGTGTGTTTGCCACGTAGCCAATGTTTATGTTTATTCTGTGGTGATTCCTAATGGGTGCGTGTGTGTATGCGTGCGCAGGCATGCGAACAGTATGCTTTTCTGACTAAATCATGACCTCCTTTTGTCTGAAGTGTTACATCCCATCAAGCATGATGCTCAAAACATTATGTCTATTCAGTGAATGCGCCTGATCAGCTGACAGATATTAACACACACATCAGGGGGGAGCAAACTCTTGTATCTGCGAGACAATGAACATTAAGTCAGGAAGTATTTTTTACTATTACCATATGATCTGAAGAAAAGACAGATGGCGGAGAGGAGTATAATGTTTTCAAGAGGAGGTTAAGAAAGGGCTGCCTGTACGCTCTGGCTTGATGAGGATACGACATGTCACAACAATGGTCTGGAGGCGAGTGGCTGACTGCTACACTTCCAGTTTTGCCTCCTTCCACCACATCGAGAGTCAAGTTTAACAACACTGAGAACTGCAGGCAGCCTGCATCTTGCCTAGAATGCCCTTCTGCCCCCAACTTCCTACTTCACCTGACTGCTTCCTTCTGGTCTCCTCCAGGTCTCCGTTTGGAAACATCTTCCTCTAAGATCCTATTTGGTACCTTGCAAGCTCCCTGGCTTGCTGTCCTCAGGTCTCCCAGAGCACTCTGCATCGTGCACTGCAGTGGCCTATATACATGCTGGTCTCCATAGAGGCCACGATCTGCTTGAAGGCAAGGATGTCTCTCACGTTCACTGTGCTCTTTCCTTGGCCCCTGTGGCCAATATCTTCATCCTCACGTGGGGAACAACTGCACACAAGTGACCTGTTACTTCACGGAAAGCCCTCTACAACAACTCAATAGAAATAATATCTGATACTTTTTCTGATTTCTCATATTTAATACCATGCTATATTTAACAGATTGCAGATCAGTTTTTCTGCCTCTAATATATTTATTGAGAAGGAATGATGAGAGACTAACAGGCCCAGAAGGCTTACGGGAAAAGTCTCCAGCGATAGGCAGAAAAGGCCGCACTGCTTCAACTCCAGAATCGGGCACTTGGGAGCCTCTTGGGAGCCCCAGAAATACCACGAGTCCTAAGTAGAACCTACCCACAGAGTAGGGAAAAGGTCATTTGCCATTTGTTTGTTCTCTTTGATGCAGGTATTTCAAATATTAAAATGTCAATATGCTGTCTTAAAAAGATACACAAGCATCCAGGTTGGCACTAGTTTTGCAAATATAACCAATTAACAGGTGAAATGAAGCTCATGGATAAGCTGATTTAATGCAAAAGGAAGGGGAACACTGAACCCCCAAATAAAGGATAAACTGAGAACATGGGAAGGTGGATTTGCACAGCAGTAAGCTCACATAAGAAGTGAGATCAGAAGAGGAACAGAGATAAGAGTGACTCTTAAGCTATATATATATATATTTTAGAATTAAATGCTGTCTTTCCAGAGCAATGAATTGTTTGTTTAAAAGATATTTTCTATTTAACATGATATTCTGTGATGTTGGTTAGGACTGATATTCCTTTCAGTGTCAGCAAATGGCTTCTCCTCACTCAGCATGGCTTCGGTGGGGACACTGTCCACACAGTGAAAGGGAGGCTCCTCTGTCTTACTAGGGCTGTGGTAGCAAGACCAGCATTTTCATCTCCTCATGTACAGACCAGCCAAAGCATGATGCTATCTCAGACCTTATATTTGACCAAAACGAACAGAATGTACTAGTCCAAAATAAAAAATAGGAAAACAAAAACATCTCTCAAATATCCATGAACCTATGAAGTCCGCCATCTTTTTGGAATGTCCAGGCCTGAGGGTTTAATTAACATAAAACTGTCAGCAACTTTTTATTATGCTGATAAAGGAAACACGTCCTTTGAAGCCTGTCCGGTCCACTGACTGATACTCCACATGGACAAGGCAAGCACTAGAGATAGCTCTGTTACACAATGAAGGATGTGATCCTTGAATGTGAAAAGGCTGGACCAGGGCAAAACCACAGGTGGATCTGAAATTTAACAGTGTGGTGAGACAGGACAGTTGGACTGAAAAAAAAAAAAGATAAAAGTAAAAAAAATGAAATGACTGCACTAATGCTTTCACCTAAATACTCTTAAAATCTATTCAGGTCTGTTTTGCTTTTATTTTCCAGGAATCGTATCACTAAAAACACTAGTAATTTCTTATAATCAGTATTCTTAAGCATAACCAGAGTTGTTCAACAGGAAGACTAATGTAAAGCTCCATGAGCACCATACTTAATACTGAATAAAGCAAAATAATTTTCAACAGGTTATTAATAGAGGCTTCTAAAAACTTTAAAGGCTAATTTACATGCAAATAATAAGGCGCTATGGACTACCCGAGGACATGATCTTAAATTATAACATCTGTCAAATGTTCTTTCATTCCCTTTGTCTTTGGAGGATCTGGGTCAAGAACAGAGGAAGAGAAATTTCCTTCCAGCAGTTTCTAAGAGTCTTCAAAACGCCTAGAAAGTTCAGATTAGGTCTGACAAATTTTTGCCATCCAACTCAGAAGGAGACATTATGGAAAACTAGCCTACTTCCTGACGATTCATTTATATGTAGCAGGAAATCATCCAAACCGTTCCACTGGGCATTTCTGTTCAGGCTTGCATAAGAGGCTTGGGGGTTCCTGCAGCTGTGATAGATGTGGTATGGATAATGCAGTCTCTGTCAGTGCCCAGGAACCTGTGAATGTTCTGGGGGTCCCTGACAGACATGTATTTTTCAGTTCTGTAATTTACCACAGTATTTCACACGGGAAACCAAGGTTTCAAAAGAAAGCTTCTGGGAATGGCATAATCGTTTCTGGCATATTTTAAAATTTCCAACAGCACAGACAAATCATGGGGCAGAGGCTATGGCCACTCCAGCAATCCAGATCCCTGGCATTACTGGGAACCATTCCTGGTCTCCCAGAAATGTCTGAGCCTGGATCAGAACTACAGTGTTGGGTGTGTGGATGCTACCAGCCAAGCTCCCACTTCTGAAGAGGTGGTGCTGGGCTGAGTGAGCCATCTTGTTTTGCTATTCCTCCAAGCTAAGCTGCTATAACTGTCAAGTAACCTGCAGAGAAAGGTTCAGACTGCTGGCTTTTTTTTTTAAAAAAAGAAGATACTGAGAAAAAACTCCTGATGAAAGGATAACATTCCCAGACACCTCTAACGATAGACGAAGCCACCACTTCTGATTCTTACCATTAATTAGCCCTCTTTAATAAAACATTAAATGATGTGCTTATAAAATGGATGTATCTACCTGAGGAAACCATCCCATTTCTCTTTGCTAGTTATCATTTCTCTCCTTGTATTTATACAACTCCTCTCTACTGGTCTCAGGGTCACTATGTGGAGCCCAAGACCTGCTTCTCAGCTTTGAGCTGTAAAAGAATTGTGGGGTTTCTCTTGATTTTACCTTTCTTATCTTCTGCCTTTTCTTCCAGAGGTGGTCCTTTTTCAGCTACAGAGCCATTACCTTCTTCAGATCTTACTACATTTTCCTCTCGGGTAGATTCCTCTCCGATGGGTATCATGTGCCCGTTTGAATTTTCAAAGTTAACTGTTACATCTCCATCTACAAATGGGGAGAGAAACACCTAGATGTCTAACTCTGACGGCTTTCTTAACCCCCAGTTTTTCAGGTACTGGGAACCAAATACATTCTGGACTATTTTCACCATGTTTTACTGAATAATTCATTCAAATGAAAGAGCTAGGAAGTTCTTAGTGTTGGGGGAAAGTAGCTATGGAGGGGGTATTCAGATGCCATCTCAAGACAGGAATGATTAGCCTAATTATCAAATATCCCTGGACAGGAGAGTCCCTCTCTTCTTGGACTTAGTTTTGGTTGAAGTCACACTTGGGAGTCTCTTTGTCATTCAGAAACTGAACGATAAAAGGAGGAATCTGAAAAATGGAATAAACATTTTTAACAAGCACCAAAAACACAAGGTGAATGCAAATACACAAATAACATGAAAAGCAATTACACATACAAACGATTAGTGGGAGACATGAACATTTCCAAGCACCACTGTCTCCAGAATATTATATCCATGACACGTTAACTTTACACAGTAGTATACCCTCCACTCTACTTAGGGAAAGATGTCAGTAAGGCTAATTGTATTTTCATTTTCTTATTTATGGAAATATTAAAATGTACTCAGGGAATTGTTGTATATTGCTGGTCAAAAAGTCTTTAAGTTGGGTCAATAATAATTTGAAAACATTAAGAAAAAATGTTAAGAAAAAAGCAATTAGAGGGATTTTTTTAAAAATCACAACTGAAATTAAAATTTAATGTTATCTAAACCATAAATAATTAATTTAACACCCATGAATGTTTATACATTTCTAGGAGTTTCTAAAGTAAGAGAGATTTTGCAGAAACTCTTAATTCAGTGATGCTTGAAAATTTAACACTAGTTCATACCAGGAAAATTTTAAGAAGCTGTGCTACCATTGGAAAAAAAATTAATGATAATATTTTTACTTAGCAAACTTGAAGAAATGTATAATTAGAGCTAATTTTAGGCAAGTTTGATTAATTTTACTTTGGCAATTATTCTGAACAGAATGACCATCTCCTAATTTATCTTTAAATATGATTGAATTGCTTTGGCTCAACAATAAAATCCACTGGCCTTTTTGACAAAAACAAACATGGCATTTTTAACAAGTAAAATACATATAATGCAATCATATTTAAAATGAACAAATAATTGTCCCTCAGTCATGTAACTTCTAAGCACCTATAATCTGATACTTGTATAAAACTAAAATAGATAATAACTGGCAATGTTATTGCAAGTAAATCTTAACTATGTCAATAAAACTAAGGTAATAATTTTTAAAAGACTATATGACAAATCAAAAAGAAAAGATCCTTGGTTCTTATTACTGAATCCCAAGAAATTTACTATTAAAAAAAGAGGGAGGGGAGACACAATATAATGTTCAGGTATTGGATTCAAAACAATAAATAATCTAAGAATGGAAAATCCCAGACAGAATAGAAAACCATCTCTTTATATAAAAAATCCTCAGTTTTTAGGTAACTCAAATACGAATTTATTTTTGTTTTCTATGACTTTCCTAGTAATAAAAACATGCTGAAATCATGTTAAAGACAATTTAATTCTATTTTAACCATATTACATTAAAAATTCTTTAGTAGATTAAATAACTAATTTTTAAAATTAAGAACAAAAATGCTAGAGAGAAAATTAAATAATTGTGGCATAAGAAGAAACTGGATTAGCATAAGATAAAGAGAAATGGTCAGTAATGTATAAAGATACTTACTGAGATATTTATATGAAATAAAGCTAAAGTATAGGCAATAATAGAAAAATGAGCCATGTTTGTAATAAATATGGAATTCAAGAAGAAAAACAGAGGAGAACTAAAGTTAATTAACTAGTGTGTGTACTGAAAAGGTTTTCTAGTTTTTTGTGTTGTCTTAGAATTAAAATAAGTCCTGAGCCAGGCTGCCAGTTATAGTAAGATGTCTTACAGGAGCATTTGTATGCAAAGAAAGGAGAAAACTCAGACAAGAGTCCTAAGCTTCAAGTAAACCAAGAGATAAAGCATACAGAAATAAGTGGTTAAATAAGAAGCAAGAGAGCCTTTGAGGGGTTTCCCTCTTTCAGGTAAACAGGTTCTTTGGGGATACAGTTAACAGAGGAACAGAGACAAGAAGAAAATCATGAACAGAAGATAAGTGACTCATTAAAAAAGGCATCCCAGGAGAAAAGGGAAGGAGGCTGGTATGCAGACAAAAACAACTGCATGCCTTTAGGTTAAAGCTAAGGGAAAAGAAAGCTAAGAACCAGAAGATGACTAAACTTGGATTAGACCATGGACTTCTCAGGAGAGAAGACCAATCACTGAATTTTTAGATTGAAGTTAGATTTTGGTATAAAAAAAGGTCATCTAAGAGGAATAATAATAGCTGGGAGTAAGAGTATGGGGTGGAATGGGACGAGGTCAAACCCAGGGTAGTTGGCGGTATTTTAAAAGTCTATTTGGCTGACCGAATAAAGGGCATAACTGACAAGCACTGTCAAGAGCTAAGGCAAGGTCAAGAACATCAAGGAAAGAATGAACCTTGACTGGCAGAAGAGAGCAGGTTGTCACCAAGCACAGCAGTTTCCGGTCTCTGGCTGGGGCTGAAAACAGACTGACATTCTCAAGATAACTGCTTTTGGAAAAAGACAAAAAACTATTTTCTACAGCCCTTGGCTGAAACGGGGGGTGGGGGGGAAAGGAGTCTATTTACAATAAGCCTCACCGGGAACTTCTAAGTATTAGGTAATTTATGTAGCTCTATATAAGGGCACACAAAAAGTAGAAAGTAAAATTCAGTAATTGATGACTTCCCAAACATTAAACCTATTACACCATGCTTAGGTTTAAAGCTTAAGCATGTTTGTTATTTTATGATTTGAAACTTATAATGTTCAGTCTGCAAACATTAAATAAAAAGACTGAACAGAGTTAGACTTCTGGAAAATAAGTAAACGAAATTGCAATCTATCTTGCAAATAGCTTAACAGATTAGGCAAAATAAAAACCAAGCAATACTAAGCATTTCCTTAAGCCACTTGTTTTTAGAAAAAGTAAATGCTTTTCTAGCTATAATTTTAAATGGATAAAAAAAGAGATCTTTAGTCTCTATCTTTAATATTCATTAACTGTTTTGGTCATAAATTTTTCCACTTCTTTTTCTTGCTTTAAAAGGTTTCCAAATAAAGGTTACCAAACCAGTGCAGTGGCCCATCCTGTAATGGTGATCGCCCAACACTGAGTTTTCAGTGGACATGTAATTTCTCTGCCTTTTCCAGGGAGATAAGAGAGGAGGCAGACTTTGATACTGCAAGTCCACCTTCAAGCACAAAAATAGTAAGGATGTACATTTTTTATTTCTAAGAACCCCAGGCAGAAAATGAATAGCTTCAAGGTTAACAGAAAATTAGGGGCTACTTAAAAGTTCATTCATAAAATGAAGTGAAAGTGAAAGTCACTCAGTTGTGTCTGACTCTTTGCAACCCCATGGTATAGTCCAAGGAATTCTCCAGGCCAGAATGCTGGAGTGGGTAGCTGTTCCCTTCTCCAGGGGAACTTCCGAACCCAGGAGTCAAACCCAGGTCTGCCATATTACAGACGGATTCTTTACTGTCCGAGTCCAAAATAGAGTGAGAGAAGTATAATAAGAAAAATACCTAAAATGTTGAGGGCTCAAGAAAAATGGCATTATTTATTCAGGACTTCCCTGTTTTCTTTAAAGCAGGAATAAAATAGTAAAGCATCTCTTAGCTTCTTCTAGAATATTCAGATGTTGAATATCATGTCATTAGGATTTACGAATAGTGAATGCCAAAAGACGTTAAGCTCTTTGCAAGGCACATATTTTAGGAAAAGAGGAGTACTATTGTTTTGATTCTAAATTAACAGCACTTTACTTGTGCCCATAAAAGCACAACAATAATATTTTACCTCAGTAAGCATTCAGGGGATGAGGTGAGGAAGGCATGAGGTAAACCAACAATGTTGCAACAAAAATTTCCATAAGTTTTATAGTAGTGGGAGCAATGATGATTATTCACTATTATTTATTTGGAGAAATAACCAATCTCGGTATCTTCTTTTGAGGGTCTATCTCAGTTTCTATCGAATCCTTGTCTTTTTGAGCAAGATTACCCCGTGGGAGGATAGAGGGATAAAGGGAAGATTAGATGTGGGGGATAAAATACTTGGAAATAATAATTGTTAGTGAAAAGGTGAGGCAGATTCGAAGAAATGAAAAGAGAGCAAAGCTGGGAAAATTACTTGAGAGATGCATAAAGCAGACTAATGTAATCTGCCCATTCATGCCTTACTGAATGTACACGAGTGTATTACAGAGAATAAAGGACAAGAGGTCCATTTATCATGTCTGTTTTCTTTTACTGGTAGACTTAAGAAACCAAAAGGCATGAGTTAAAACTTTGAGCTAAAACTTTGCATTTACTCAAACAATTGAGTTTACTTGTAGAGACAGACTGAAGCTCAAGAACAGAGCATGAATCAGGTAAGCATTTGTATCTTGTCTGTATCTCCTGCCACAGAGAAGCTTTGTTAAGCTTTAGGTTTAGGATGACATATGGTGAAGGACTCACCAAAAAGTTCATTGAATTTCTTCTTTAGAATACCTTAGATACCATGCAGCCCACAAAGGCTGTCTGAATTAAAGCAAGATTCTCAGATTGTCGTGCTTTATCTCCCAAAGACCATGATCATCTTAAATTTCAAAAGAAAATGAAAGAAAGAAAGATCAAAGAATGAAGGATCAAATTACTTTAAATGTATGATTAATTTCCTCACCTTGATCAGGCAATTCCTTAAGAACTCCCCTTCTTATCAGCTCCTCTCTACTTTGTCTTGTAGAAATCTTCCTTTCTAATACTTTTAAAAAGAATAAGCACAAGTAAGAATCTTCATTGCTTAAAATAATTATGAAAAACATTCCAAGTAGAATTGAGTATATTCATTCTGTTCACTTGAGGGCTGAGACCCCAGTTTTTCTAGCTGCCCCACAAACCACGTGAATGGAATCAACATAATCAGGATGGGCAAATGACCTGAGCTGACATCTGAAGCCCAGTCGCTGTGTCTTGTCTTCCAAATGATGGTATTTGGCCTAGAATTCAGACACATTACCTCAAATCAAGTACGGAGCACCGAAGCTACTTCCCACTTTGAAATATTCCTTTCTTAATGCATTCTAAAACATTGGCTTTTATGAATGGACAATGAATACAGACGATAGGCATGCTTACATGAAAACAAACTTTCAGTAGACATTCAGGTAACTCATCTGAATCCCAGACAGAAGGACTACTTTCCTAGTGTTTTCTTTCTCACACCGTCTATTACAGAAGTCCGACATTTATGTAATTCTTTTCCCTGCCATACTCACAAGTTCTAGAGTATTCTGGTGTATTCCCTGACAAATACCAAGTTTTGGGAGGATGGAGTCTATTCATGCTTTCACAGAATGTAATGGGACAGGAAACTCAACAGTGATTCTTCTTCAGGAAGAAATCTAAATTCCTGGTGCAACTTCAGAATGGAGCTTAGGAGCTCAGGATGAGACTTCAGTAGTAGTCACCCTATGTTTATAGTGTTAGTTCCTAAACCTTACATGTCATATCACCACTAGCTGCAGTCCCCACTTTCAGGGGTCAAGAAGGTGTGTCAAGTTAACACAGGGTCGAACCATCTATGAATTCTTTGAATCAACATTCCTCACAGTGCATTCTGCCATACTCTATTTCCTCCAGATGCCCTGTTCAAGAAAGCACCTTGGCACTGAAAAAAGGGCCAGAGCAGGGGTCGAGCCAGGGCTCTTTAGGGGAGAAGAAAAGGTTCATTGGTGGAGAGTGGGTAACCACAGCAGGACTAGATTCTGACTCTCCCTAAAATTTCTACTCCTGGCCTCGTAATCTGTAACTCTTAAAGTCACCCTGGACAATATAATTTCAAGACCCAACCAGAACCCCATTACCCTACGCCATCAGTTCAGTTCAGTTGCTCAGTTGTGTCCAACTCTTTGCGACCCCATGAACTGCAGCACCCTATGCCATCCTTAGCACATACAAACAGAGCTCGTAATGACACTAATAACATGCCTTTTGGGGGTGCTCCAGGTGGCCTGAAGCTAGGACACTGGGGAGGGAGTGGGGAGGGAGCCGGGGGTGCCTTGGATCAGCAGCTTTGTATTAAGCAATGACATGAACCCCAGAAGAGCTACACCGAGCATCTTTTGAAGAAACTGGAATATTTTTCTCCTTTTTGATAACTAGGAATTGTGTATCCTGGTTGCCAGAAAAGTCAGAGTAAAGCTTGATCTATACCACCGATTTCATATGGCAATTCATGGATGAATTCTGTTTCCTCCTTCTTAGGGATCTCACTTCATTTACATTTTATTTAGAGCATATGTGCTCTTTGTTCTAAGTTTTGTCGAACTTTTTTGGGCTGGGGCAGAATTACAGTGTAAACAAATGAGGAAATGAACGAGTGAATGAATGAAAAGTCAAAAGAATGATAATGAACATCTCATTGGTTCACATGAAGACACACAAAGAACTCCCCCTCCTTCCTTTAGCTCTCTCACCCACCCTCCAACATCCCTTCCAGAAACAGATGAACAGCTCACTGGAACATTGGCAGTTTCAACAGAACAAAGTTAATTGGGTGTGGGGGCCAGCAGGAGTAGTGGAAGCTCTTGTTTGTAAAAAAGAGTGCTGTTACTTAAATGTAGCTTCAGTGGGTTCAAGCTTTTGTCAAAGCGGAGAGAACTCCCTTCAGCACAGGAAGCCAAATGCCACCCCCCACAATGACGTTGGGGCCCTGCCCAGACAGAGCAGGGGTTCAGCAAGACCCTCGCCACTGCAGTCTCCTGAGGATGGTACCATCCATTCATGCTTGACTGGGGCTCCAAGGGGTCTGAGACCTCTTGCAGCCAAGGTCTCAGCCCCCACTTTTGGCGGGTGGGCCCTGATCATGCCCTCCCTCCTGCCCAGCTGTGTGCAGGAAGCTCGAGGCTGCAGATGCCACTGGACACGGATGAGGCCACATCCTGGGAAAGCGAGGGCACTGCTGATACAGAACAGTCATCATGGCTGTCTGTCCCTGGTTCTCAGGAAACAGAGCTTCTCACTGTGTTTGCTGCTTCGATAAAGTGCCCTAAAACCCAAAATAGTTGTCAGAAGTCCTGGATTCTAGTCCCAGAACTTCCACGGCCAGTTGTATGATGCTGGGAACTCTGCAGGTTCCAAGGCTTTGATCCATTAGCTGCAAACTGAGGGATGCGATTCAATGGCCACTAAAGGACAGCTCATCCAGCTCAAACATTGGGTGATCCTGGATCATTAATGAAGGCCATTCTGTAATCTCTGTTTGTGCATGTGTACTTCAGCCACGGCCGGCTCTTTGCAACCCCATGGACTGTGGTCCACCAGGTCCTCTGTCCACGGGGATTCTCCAGGCAAGAGTACTAGAGTGGGCTGCGAAGTCCTCCTCCAGGGGATCTTCCTGACCCAAGGATTGAACCCAAGTCTCTTGGGTCTCTTGCATTGGCAGGTGACCACTAGAGTCACCTGGGAAGCCCAATCTCTGCTTCGGGTATCTTTAAAAGCTTTCAAACTTGAACTTAAAAAAAAAGAAAATCAACAGAGGGCCCAGAAGGTATCCCCTTGTTGTTTCTGCCTTTCCATTACGGATCCCCAAGAATCCCTTAGTTTTAGAGTTAAGTTTTCTGTTGCTTTCATTCTAATTTAATCTCAGCTAAAAATCCCCTCTCTTTCTTCTGTGTAAATACTGGAGCTAGAAGTGGCAGCTTGGCTTCTTGCCAAGAATCAAACTTGACAGCCTTGTTCTTTCGCTCTACCTCGCATAAAGGGGCCCTGATAGGAAAATGCCTTTGGATATTTGTTTGGTCTTTGGCTGAGGGCATTTTTAACACAGATGCAGATAACTGTGTCCTGGGCCAAGGAGAACAAACTGCAGGCGACTAAGCAGGGAAGGTATGCTGTCAGGGCACCAAGTTCCAACCACCGCGCTCCCAGAACAAGCATCTCACTCTTCATCTTTTAAAATATGTGCCTCATGTTTACAGAGTGTCTGTCTGTTTGCAGAACACATTCACAAGACAGTTTTTCATGGGCCCAGAAGTGTTTTGCATTGGAATAAATCTGCGAGGTCATTCTAGTCCAACATGCCACACCAAGCAAGAGTCCTTTCAGGAACATTCCTGAGATGTGCTCACCTGTCTAAAGATATTTGAAGGCAAGAGGGTGCCTTTACAGCAGAGTCCCCTCCAGTTCTCCATCACTCTCACTTTATTCCTCGTAAGAAGGAATTCAAACTTAACATTCAAAAAACTAAGATCATGGCATCCGGTCCCATCACTTCATGGCAAATAGATGGGGAAAAAAATGGAAACCGTGGCAGATTTTATTTTCTTTGGCTCCGAAATCACTGCAGATGGTGACTGCAGCCATGAAATTAAGAGATGCCTGCTTCTTGGGAGAAAGGCTAGGACAAACCTACACAGTGTATTAAAAAGCAGAGCCATCACTCTGCTGATGAAGGTCTGTAGAGTCAAAGCTATGGTTTTTCCAGTAGATGTGAGCTTGAGCAAACTTCAGGAGAAAATGAAGGACAGGGAAGGCTGGTGTGCCGCAGTTCATGGGGTTGCAGAGTTGGATGTGACTTAGCAACTGAACAAAGAAGTCACCATTGCACTCCATCCCTGTAACTGTAGCCATTAATCAAGGCCACACTCCCCATTGCTCTAGAACTGAGCAAGTAATCTGCGAATGGAAAACAGCACCAGGTGACACTGGGTCCACTGGGAGCAAAGCGTGTCATGGGAGCCTCCTAGAATCTGATCCTAAGTATCCACCAGCTGCTCTTCAACTCTGAAGCTCTCACTCGTCTGTGCAACAACAGCACTAATACTGGGGGTGGGGGAGGGGGGGGGATCTCACTCACAGCAGCAGCATACCCAGAATCTTGTAGGACACAGATCACTGGATGGAATAGCTGGGCTTTTCCATGAAAAGTATTGTTGCCAGTTGAGTAAATGGCTCACAGTTACTCACTTTTATCCTAATTAAAAAAGCACATGTGTTTTTTACATCAAGGCCAAGGAAAACTATGATTTCTTTTTCCCTTTTTTTATATAGCTGATTTATATTATTACATTAGTTTCAGGTGTACAACACAGTGATTCAATATTTTTATAGATTATACTTCATTTAAAGTTATTACAAAATCATTGCTATATTTCCCCATGCTGTACAATATATTCTTACTGCTTGGTGCTTTTATACGTGATCATTTCTATATCTTAATCCGCTACCTCACCTTGGCCCTCCGCCCTTCCCTCTCCCCAACTGGTAACCACCAGGTGGTTCTCTATTTCTGTGATCTGTTTCTCTGTTGTTATATTCACTCATTTTAGTTTGTAGATTCCACATATAAGTGATAATATAGTATTGGTCTTTCTCTGTTTGACATTTTTCACTAAGTAAAATAACCTCTAGGTCCATTTATACTGCTGCAAATGGCAGGATTATATTCTTTTTATGGCGAAGTAATATTCCATTGTAAATATAGACCACATCTTCCTCTCCATTCTTCCACTAATGGACGTTTGGATGTGTCCATAATTGTAAGTAATGCTACTGTGAACACTGGGGTGCACGTATTTTTTTCAAATTAGTGTTTTCATTTTCTTTAGATATATTCCCAAGGATGGAATTGCTGATTATATGGTAGTTCGACTTTAGTTTTTTGAGGAGCCTCCCTACTCTTTTGCACAGTGGCTGCTCCAATTTACATTTTCATCAACAGTGTCAGAGGGTTCCCTTTTCTCCACATCTTGGCCAGTAATACTCTGTGCAAAACCATGATTTCTGTTTAACTCCCCACCTTGGGTGACTCAAAGTTCTGATGGTTCAATGCTGATTACAACAGCTCATGTTCTAAGTGAAGGAAGCACTGTGTCCCATTTTCCTGACTTCACACTTAAACTCTGGGTTTTCAAGTATTTGAAAAGGACTGATCTTCCAAACACTTCTAATAGACATCTGTCCATCTCATACTGCATAATATCTCAGCTCCTTGGCATGGTCTCTATGATGCCCCCCAACGCAAGATGGCCTTCCCCCCAACCTGATCCTCTCCTAACCACTCCCTCCCCTGGCTCTCTCTGCTCTAGCCCCTGCTGCTTCTCACCTGAGGCCAATCCCTGCCTGGTGGCCTCTGGCCTTACCAGGATGAGATTTTTCAAACCCCACATGGCTCATCTCATCAATTCCTTCAAGTCTTTGCTCAAAGGTCCCCTTATCTGAAGTCCTTCCCCACACACCTGATGGAGGACAGTTTGTTTCTTTTCTGATCTTTATCCTTAACCCACAGAATGTGTCCTGACACATTTGGGGACCTACTACTTTGCGTAAGTGCAGGACTCACACTTACACAAAGTAGCAAGTAGGACCTACTACTCTGTATAAATGTAGCCTCCACTGACTGCTGTATTCCCATCAGTGCTCTGCAGGTTGTTGCGTGCATGTGTGCTAAGTCGCTTCAGTTGCGTCCGACTCTTTGCGACCCTATGGACCATAGGCCACCAGGCTCCTCTGTCCAGGGGATTCTCCAGGCACGAATACTGGAGTGGGTTGCCATTTCCTTCTCCAGGAGATCTTCCCAACCTAGGGATCGAACCCGAGTCTCTTATGTCTCCTGCGTTGGAAGGTGGGTCTACCACCAGTACCACCTGGTTGTTGCAGGTTGTTGACACTCAGAAAAAAAAAAACCTGTATTTGTTAGAGGAAAAAAAAAAGGATTAAAAAATGAGTTAAAAAAGAAAATAGGCTAATAAGATCTTATTTTCTGCCCTTTCCCCACCTCCAGTCTAGAGAACGCACAGGCGAGACCTGTGGCTAAACTCTAAGAACAAGAGTCTTCAGTCTTCTCCCTCTTGGACTGCTTGGCTGGACCAGCCGAAAGGAAAATCCTCCGCTCTCCGTCCTATGGCTCATCTGAAAAAGTCTCTGTATGTTCTGAAGAAGGGAGGTCACAGTGCGTAGAGGACAGACACCAGCCAGCTAGCAGGGTGTAGCACACGATGGGGCTCATCATAAATTATAAGTGATTTATGGTGTCCTTCTGGGCACCGAGCCCGCATTCAGGGAAGGAGGCTGGGGCATATGCCTCCGGCTCCTTTCTGTGGACGCCTGGCCAAGATTTTATATTACTCTGGAAGTATCTGTGAGAATAAATCTTGCAGTCAACAAGCCACTTGTGTTTTCTTTTGGCAAGGAAAGAGAGTCCTAATTCTCGATTCTAACACCGTTTAATGTCGGAACAAAATAGAAGAGCAAATAGAAGACCATTAAATAAGCGGACCATGCTATCTTCTTGGTCCTGAGTACTGAATGGCCTTACTGTGAAACACAGACAGACACAGAGACCCGCTTGTCTTGGGTGGAAAGTGTTCTATAAGCGCCCGGCTTTGCTTTACCTCGCCCCAATAGTCGGTACAGAAAGCAGAATGTCAAGAAATGGTCTCCTTTTTAAAAGACCCTTCACTAAGGCTTAGCTAAATCATTTAAAGAACTACAGCCACTGAAATGCCACCCAACGGGACATTTGCAAAAACCTTCCAAAACATCTCAAGAATGTCAGGCAGAGAAATAAAGCCAACATCTCCATCTCAAAACACTCAGGGGTCTGGCTGTTTTCTTGTTTATCCAGGCCACTCCCCTACTCACAAATCCTACGGACTCCAGAACAAGTCCAGCTCCTTGGAGCAGCAGCCAAGCTTTATAACCGGCCTCAAAGCACCATTCTTCCCCCTACTTTTTTTTTCGTTTCACTTTTGCACAAGCCCAAAGTTAAAGTCAACCATTGCTTCTTGTCATTTCCTCTTCCTGCACGATCTCTGCTCTGTCCCTTCATTTGTTTCCTTCTCCTAGAATCAGGCTATTTCCCTCTCCCTCTCCACTGAAATCTTGCTTGAATTTTAAATCCTCTTCAAACAGCGCCCCCTAGACGGCGAGCTCACTATTCTGGTTGGTAAAATGTATAACTCCCAGCACCTAGAGCACTTTTATTTTCCATCCAAGTATAGTTGATTTACAGTGTTGTATTTGCTTCGGGTGTACAGCAAAGTGATATATATATATATTCTTTTAAAGGTTTTTTCATATAGATTATTAAAAGATAGTTCCCTGTGCTATACAGTAGGTCCTTGTTTACCTGTTTTATATACAGTCATCTATATATGTTAATCCCAAATTCCTAATTTATCCCTCTCCCCTCTCCTTTCTCTCTTGGTAACTGTATTATCTAAGTAGAGAAGTTTTAAGTAACTTATCTGTGCCTCAGTCTTCTCACCTATAAAATGGGATAAGAGCTGCTACTTTCTGGTTCTTCTGGAGGTTAAATGAGTTAAGAAGTGGAAATGTTAGATTAATACCTAGAATCTAAAAAGCACCAAATAAATGTTAGCTATTACTATTATTGTTATTAGCTACTGTTAGCTACTATTAAGTCATAGAACTACATTTTTGATTGTGTACTATGTGTACAAAGTTGAGTATTCACCTGACTCTAGTCCAAGCCCTAACAAGGAAGCTCTGTATATCATTTCACCTCCACTATGCCAAAAACGATACAATGCACAGAGAAGATACTGCGGACTTCTGCTTTGTTTTGTTTTTACAAGGAGGCAGAGGAGCTATATCTACAGCTCCTTTCTACCTTTTCTACTCATCTTAGAAATAGCCCTCGTGGTCTGTAGCCTTTCACCTTCCCCCCTCTGAGTCCATGTTACCTGTGTGAAGCCAATCCCATCTCTGGGGTCCCAGACTCCCAGGTTTATCCAATCAGAGCCCAGTATCTTACAGGCATTGGTGATTGGTGCAGAGAGGGGCTGTGTCCGAACTGCACCAGTGAGATTCAGGCCCGAGAACTCTGGTGTAACAACAGGAAAGAAAGGTGTTTCTTTTCTTCTGGATCTGTAGAACTAGCTGAACAGGAGCCTGGGCCTGCTAGCGGTCAGTCACTTTGCCTCCAAAAAAAGGAGAGCCTAACTTAAAAAAAGAAAGAAAGCAAGCCAATACAGAGGAATGCAGACTCAAAAGGAGGAGAAGGATTCCTAATCTTAGTTTCTAAGGACCTAGATCCAACTCCATGCTTGAAGGTTGTTTGCCCCTGGGCTTCTTGGTTAAGTGAACCAATAAATTCCCTATTTGCTAAAGCCTGTTACCATTCATCAGCAGTGAAAAGCTCTGACTAATCAAGGTGTTAAATAGATGCTTTTTAACGCTGAATTTTCTTCCAGCAGAACCCAGGAAGTCTCTAGTTTTCAAGGCAGAAATATGAAAGAAGAACTATAAAGACCCTCTTTTTCCCCCTCAAGGCCTTAAGAAAGAGGAAGGCGTCTATGGTCCCTTCTTCCTATTGGGAAATCAGTGTCACAACTTCCTCCAGAAACGTGACAGCAATCATCTGTTTATTTGGTGCTTAGATAGCATTTTTGTATTTATTTTCTCATCAGTCCTCCCAGTATTCCTGAAAGACAGGCTAATCAATTATTATTCTTATTTCTCTCAAATAGATAAGGACACTGAGACTTAAAAGAAGCCGAACATGTTTTCCAGTCACAGATTTAGAATCTGGTTGAACCCTAATGTGTCTGAGCAAAAGCCTACCACTTGCATTCTCCATCCTGAATTGATAATACAAAGATTTCAAATTTCTCAAGAGCTACAATGCTTTTTAATTTTCCTTTAAGACATGAGACAGAAGAAAACCTTTTTCTTTCCTGAACAATTAAATGAACAGTAATCATAGCTTTGTTTCAAGGCATTAAATTAAATTTTATAAAAATACTAGGTAATATTTTGTACAGGTAATAGTCACATTCAGAAATTTTAAAATATAGTACACATTTGGAAGTCTTGCTCTTATTGGTCATTTGTATATTCTTTCATTGTTTATGCACATATAAACATATGTAAATATATATTCTATTTTTAAAAGTTGAAGTATAGTTAATTTATAATCCTATATTAGTTTCAGGTGTACAATACAGATATTCAATATTTCCATAGATAATATTCCACTTAAAAGTTAACTAAAAACAATGACTATATTTCCCTATGCTGTACAATATATCTTGTTGCCTATCTAATTTTATACATCGTTTGTGTCTTTTAATCCCATACCTCTTCATTCTCCCCATTAGTATCCACTAGTTTGTTCCCTATAGCTGTAAGTTTGCTTCTATTTTTTAATATACATTCATTTGCTTTATCTTATAAATTCTGCATATGTGGTAACAGAAATCGTCTCAGAAGGAAACCTTTTTAAAGTTAATTTTCAATGGGCAATTTTTGAATAGTAGTACACTCTCATAGTTCAAATTATAAAAGGATCAAGTAGAAAAAAAAAACTCTCTTTCTATTCCCTACTGGCTCTCACCTTGACCCCACCTATTCAAACTGAACCTCACCTTTACTCCACAAGCAAATAACCACTTTTATTAGTGTTCTTGTATCCTCCCAGACTTTCTTAGGCAAATTCAAACATTCATTTTAATTTTTTCCCTTTTCTACACAAAAGATAGGATGTTTAAAAACTGTTCACCATCATTCTTTTTCATTGAACAGTTACTAATGCTTCTAAAATTTCAGGTGACAGAGCTGAGACGGAAGAGGTGATGGCTTCTGCCTTGTGCAAACAGCAGTAGCAGCTGAAATCATTGCTGTTTCCAAAGGGGTTGAGCTGAGAACAGTCATGGTAAATCCATCCAAAGGGACTCATGGGGTTTATTCCCAAGGGATAAAGGTTCAGGACTAGAACAATGAGCAAGTCCTCGATCCCAGATGGGCCAGGAAGTACAAGTGATCTCAGGAGAGTAATCAGAAGCCAGGATTTGTGAGCTACGTGAAACTCTGCTTGTCATTCCCCCTTCCAGGCTGATTCTCGTAAAGTCATGAGAGGCAAAATTGCACTAGACAGGTGCCCTGGGGGTTCACCCCATTTGATGGAAAGTCTGTGTGTTTCCATTTCTTGTTTCTTCACATTCAAAGAGAGTAAACTCCAAATAGTGTGAGACTAGCAAAGGCACAGATGTGTGAAAGAAGGATAATGATAATCATCCTTAGAGTAATTAAATTCTAACTTCCCAATAACAGGCTAGAGAAGTGACAGAAAAATGAATCTCAGCTCTGAATGGTGAAAAGCTAAAAGATTGTAAACAATACCCATGAAAGAAGAGACATCTAGAGTCTGAACTTCGGATTCTGACACACTTCCCCATAATCTGCTTTAGGACAGTCTTATCCATTTCAGGGATTTGACACAGATTGAAATGGGACAATGTTTAATTTTAACACTGATCAGGTAGCCAAATGACAAGCCAAGAGCGGATATGAAAGAGACCTTGGAACTACAGGAAATTAGGGGGCTTGCCAGGTGGCGCAGCGTAAAAAGGTGCAGCAGTAAAGAATCTGCCCGCCAATGCAGGAGACGCCAGAGATATGGATTCAATCCCTGGGTCAGAAGATACCCTGAAGTAGGAAATGGCAACCCACTCCAGTATTATTCCTTAGAAAATTCCCTGGACAGAGGAGCCTGGCGGGCTATAGTCTGTGGGGTTGCAGAGTCAGACACAACGGAGCACACACGCGCACTCACAATTAAGATATTCTCACCCATTTAAATATCAAATTCCATTGTCCAGGATTAAAAGCATCTGAAAATTAGGCCAATATATATATTTTTTAAACGGGGGTTACCATAACCCTGGGATTTCTTTGGAAGGAATGATGCTAACGCTGAAACTCCAGTACTTTGGCCACCTCATGCGAAGAGTTGACTAATTGGAAAAGACTCTGATGCTGTGAGGGTCTGGGGGCAGGAGGAGAAGGGGACGACAGAGGATGAGATGGGTGGATGGCATCACTGACTCGATGGACGCGAGTTTGAGTGAACTCCGGGAGTTGGTGATGGACAGGGAGGCTTGGCGTGCTGCGATTCATGGGGTTGCAAAGAGTTGGACACGACTGAGTGACTGAACTGACTGACTGACTGACTGACCATAATCTTTAACAGCCTGCTTTTTTTAAATTGGGAAAAATTTGAAATGTAACTGAGATACAACATTATATCAATTTCAGGAATTTAGCACCTATTTAGTTAGCCTATGACCAATATCGGAAAAGGCAATGGCAACCCACTCCAGTACTCTTGCCGGGCAGTCCATGTGGTCACTAGGAGTCGGACACGACTGAGCGACTTCACTTCCACTTTACAGGAAATGTCAACCCAGTCCAGTGCTCTTGCCTGGAGAATTCCAGGGACGGGGGAGCTTGGTGGGCTGCCGTCTATGGGGTCGCACAGAGTCGGACATGACTGAAGCGACTTAGCAGCAGCAGCAGCATGACCAATATATCTTAAAACATTAGCAATTAAAACTGAGAGGTGTGAGTACCCAGTCTGCGGGAAGATTCAGCAGGCATGACCCCCAAGTCCACGTTCATGACTTTCACGTACACATCTATCAGGCTCCCCTGGTGGCTCAGTAGTAAAGAACCCGCCTGCCAATGCAGAAGACACAGGTTCGATCCCTGAGTTGGGAAGATCCCCTGGAGGAGTAAATGGCAACCCACTCCGGTATTCTTGCTTGGAGAATCCTTTGGACAGAGGAGTCTGGTGGGGTATAGTCCATGGGGTTGCAAAGAGTCAGATAAGACTGAGTGAGTAACTCAACAACACATCTAATCAGATCAGCTTCCTTAAAATGACTAAGAAGTTAGTGCTCCTGAGCATTTTAAACATTCCCCTCTTCTACCAACTATCTTGCCTACACAACAGAATGAACAGGATCTATACAGAACAGTATTTCTCTGGAAAAACTGGCCCATGCCTAGACTAAACCCAGATGCTTGCCTGACACTTCAGAGAGACAACCAAGAGTATTCACTAAAACTTATTTTTCAAGGTAAAACATCAGTTTTTTTGGGGAAAAAGTACCTTTTGATGAAGGTAAAAGAGGAAAGCGAAAAAGCTAGCTTGAAACTCAACATTCAAAAAACTAAGATTACGGCATCCAGTCCCTTAACTTCACAGCAAACAGAAGGAGAAAAAGTGGAAGCAGTGGCAGATTTTCTTTTCTTGGGCTCCAAAATCACTGCAGACAGGGACAACAGCCATGGAGTTCAAAGATGCTTGCTCCTTGGAAGGAAACCTGTGATAAACCTAGACAGTGTTTTTAAAAGTAGAGACATCACTTTGACAACAAAGGTCCACATGGTCAAAGCTATAGTTTTTCCAACAGTCATGTATGGGTATGAGGGTTGGACCATAAAGGAGGCTGAGCGCCAGAGAACTGATGCTTTTGAATTGTGGTGCTGGAGAAACTCCTGAGAGTCCCTTGGACTGCAAGATCAAATCAGTCAATCCTAAAGGAAATCAACCCTGAATAGTCATTGGAAGAACTGTTGCTGAACCTGAAGCTCCAAACTTTTGGCCACCTGATGCAAAACAGCTGACTCATTGGAAAAGACCCTGATGCTGAGAAAGACTGAAAGCAAAAGGAGAAGGTGCCAGTAAAGGATGAAATGGTTAGACAGCATCATCGATTCAATGGATATGAATTTGAGCAAACTCTGGGAGACAGTGGAAGAGAGAGGTGCCAGGTGTGCTGCAATCCATGGGGTGCAAAGAGTCAGACACGACTTAGCAACTGAACAACAACAACAACCTTTGCATTGTAACTGGAACTATAATGTTCACAGTCTGATAGCAATGCATACTTTCCACTTTGATATAATGCTCCCTTTTCGTATTCTTTCCACTCTGTTTTTAAATTTCTGATTATGGAGGTGAGAAAGCTAGCTTAATAAAGCTAGAAAATAGAAAATGAAAGTATATATTCTAGCCCTTCAAAAAATACATCTCAAGCTCAAATTCAGACCTTGCAACTTGCAGGTGATCAGAGGCAAACTCCTCAACTTCTTCACGCCTTAGTTTCTGCAGATGAAAATAGAGGTTGTGCAGCCTGACTTGGAAGCAGACATTAGAATGATTAAAATGTCTTATAAACTGTTTGACACAAAGTAGGGACCCCATAAGTAATAGATATTTTCCTCCTCTGCTTTCCATCTTCTCTTTCTATATATCTGTATGCCTTTGACAATACTCTGATATTTTTACCTGATAGGCTTATTCATGCACGCACAGGCTTATTGGTCTAGAAAGCAGCACAATACAGGAGTCAAGAATGAAGACTGGAGGTTCCTGAGGTTCAAATACAGGCTATTCTACTCACAAGCAAAGGAACCTGCTGCTGCTACTGCTGCTAAGTCACTTCAGTCATGTCCGACTCTGTGCAACCCCATAGATGGCAGCCCACCAGGCTCCCCCATCCCTGGGATTCTCCAGGCAAGAACACTGGAGTGGGTTGCCATTTCCTTCTCCAATGCATGAAAGTGAAAAATGAAAGTGAAGTCACACAGTCGTGTCCAACTCTTAGCGACCCCATGGACTGCAGCCCACCAGGCTCCTCCATCCTTGGAAGGAATCTAGAGCAAGTTATTTAACTTTTCTGTGCTTCAGTTTATTCATTACTGAAATGAGGATTATAATAGTGACCGATCCACAGAGTAACTGGGAAGACATCAAGCATTTAATACAGCATCTGGTTAAAAACTCAACAAGGGTTCAGTTCAGTTCAGCTCAGTTCAGTCGCTCAGTTGTGTCCGACTCTTTGAGACCCCATGAATCGCAGCATGCCAGGCCTCCCTGTCCATCACCAACTCCCGGAGTTCACTCAGATTCATGTCCATCAAGTCAGTGATGCCATCCAGCCATCTCAGCTTCTGTCATCCCCTTCTCCTCCTGCCCCTAAGCCCTCCCAGCATCAATAAGTTGACTTATTTTCCAATAAGTCAACTCTTCGCATGAGGTGGCCAAAGTATTGGAGTTTCAGCTTTAGCATCATTCCTTCCAAAGAAATCCCAGGGTTGATCTCCTTCAGAATGGACTGGTTGGATATCCTTGCAGTCCAAGGGACTCTCAACAGTCTTCTCCAACACCACAGTTCAAAAGCATCAATTCTCTGGCGCTCAGCCTTCTTCACAGTCCAACTCTCACATCCATACATGACCACTGGAAAAACCATAGCCTTGACTAGATGGACCTTAGTTAGTTATTATTAATATCCATGTTTCTTGTTCCTCCTTTAAGTTTAATCACAAATAAAACTTCAAGCGAGTAACAGAAATAAAGTTTATTTTATCTGTATTTAAAAAAAAACCACTTTGTATGCTACACATGTAGTAAATTATTCGAAGGGAACTTTTTTTTTTGGTGCACCTTGTGTAATCTTAGTTCCCCGACTGGGGATTGAACCCGTGCTCTCAGTGGGGAAAGTGCAGACTGAACCACTGGACCACTAAGGAATTCCCTAAAGGAACACTTATTCAACCTCATAAGGTAGTAACTAAAGCTAACGTTTTAGCATTGAATTGAAAAACAAGGAAAGACTATATAAGGCTAGCAATATGTTAACACCAGATTTGAATAGGTGATTATGTTTTAGCTCCTGTCACTGAAGTTTTACATTTGATTCGCTTAAGGTTTTTTAAGACAAATTACAGGGGCCGAGGAAATGGGGAATTGCTGTTTAATGGGCAGAGTTTAACTTTTACAAGATGAAAAGGTTCTGGACATCTGTTGCACAACAATGTAAACATACTTGACCCCAGTGAACTGCACTTAAAAATGGTAAAGGTGGTAAATTTTATGTGCCTTCTACCACAATTTTTAAAATAAACTGTAAGATATTTTTGAACTACATTAAGGATGAGAGCCATATCTAAGATGAAGAAGAGATCAGAACGAATTTTCAAAGAATTTTAACTACACTGATGTATTATGTGTTCACTCTTTTCCAGAAACCAGTTTTCCTTCCAACCATGCTGTTTATTCTCATCTATTTCTCACATTTTGGGCTTCCCAGGTGGTGCAGTGGTAAAGAATCCACCTGCCAATGCAGGAGACGCAAGAGATGTGGGTTCAGTCCCTGGGTGGGAAAGATCCCCTGGAGGAGGAAATGACAACCCACTCCAGTATTCTTGCCTGGAAATTGTCACGGACAGAGCAGCCTGGTGGGCTTCTGTCCGTGGGGTCGCAAAGAGTCAGACACGACTGAGAGACTTGAGCACACATTTCTCACATTGTCTCTCATGCCGTATCTTATAATAGGTACTAGGTAAACATACTTGCAAATAAAGAAAAATTTAAAAATATCTATTTCAAAAACTAAAGGGTCTGAATTTGAGAAAGCAATTGAGGAAAACTCAGGACAAAAAAAAAAGTTATAAACCACGATGAGCAAAATCCTTTCACCTAACAAAGAGAAATACAAATTAAGCTCTAATTTATATTCCAAGTGGGAAACAAATCAGGTAAACATGCCAAAAACCAGTCACTTTCCAGGACTTAGCCCTTAGTGATAAAGACCGGATTCGTATCACAGGATGAAAAAAAAACAAAACAAAACAAAACCACAAAGGGAAATAATATGCAAAGGAAATAAAATAATGGACTTTCCTGACATGAGTTCTCTGACTCAGGCCAGAAGGAGCTCTGTAGTACCTTTAAAAGTGTTTAAAAGTGGCCCCACTCCCAAGGAAAATGAAATTAGGAAATTATCCACCCAAGTAAGGCATATAAACAATCAGATCCTCTTTTAAAACAATACAAAGTCACTAGGTCTCATCCCTGTGGAAGCTGTTTTTTATTAAAAATATCAATGGGAACACTGCTCCTTTCCTCCACATTCCCCTCGGGAAGTAAATATGACAAAGAAAAAAAGAATCAAGAGTTAACAATTCTATATTTCATGCTAGTGGGTGTGATTTTTTTAAAATGTCATTTATAATTAGCAAAATCTGATTATTAGATATCAGACAGCATCCATGGCATGTTGGAGGATGTTTTCATAGGATGCTCAGCAAAAATGCCTTGCATGAGTTCACTTGCCCTAGAAAAACCTAAATTCCCCCTGGAAAAGGCTAGAGGCCTCAGATCCTAGTCAGCTCTATAGTTAACAAATTTAAACCTAGAGCTCAGCCTGGATTCAACAAACAAGATCACATTTTCTAGAATGTTCAAGAAACAAAGGAGTCTCTTCAACTCCTTAGAAGTAAGGTTTCATGGTTTCTAGTTATCTATAGGAGATGGGTCATGATGGTTTGGTCATTCATTGTGCAGCTGGCTATTTTAAACCTGTGATGGAAGGTTTTCATATATATGAAACCACTAATTTCAATTATGACAAACATACAAAAAGTTAGCACTCATAGTATACTACTCTTTCCCATAAATTGGTTCTACCCTAGAACAGATCTATAATGAATAATAAATGCTCCATATGTAAAAAGGTGGGGCCATAATGATTCTTCACATTCATCTGTGAGTAAGCCTGAAACCAAGAAAAAATTCATTCTACTGGGAGAAAAAAAAGGAAGAGAAATAGTGTCTTTCACATTCAATGCACAGAGGAAATTTGTTTAAACATCATATATCTTTAGGAAAATAGAATAAAAGCATTTCAAGAAAGTATGATGGAAAGATTATTATACATTATCCCTTATTCACACAATTTCTAACTCTCATTTGGTCTGATTAGCTTCAGTTATAAAATATGTAAGTATATAAATGGTTGAACTAAAACACAAGGCCCACCCTCCTCTGTTTTTTGTCAATGATGCCCTCACATTGAGCTTTAAAAGGCTGTTACCACACAGTGCAGACAGTAATATTTACTTAAGTTCATCATCCATTCATGAAGGAATGGGCCCTCACCCTGTCCATTAAATTTGGTGAAATATTCATTTTGTCTATTTTGGCTGTTCATGATTCCTTAAAGCTCTTAAGAAGCTCTAAAATGATATGAACATGAAGTAAAGATGAAAATGAGGATAGATGTTCCCCTCCAAAATTCTAACATTTTCCAAATCACAAATTTATTTGCCAAGGTACCACATGACTGAAGCGACTTCAGTTCAGTTCAGTTCAGTCGCTCAGTCGTGTCCAACTCTCTGCAACCCCATGAATCACAGCATGACACGCCTCCTTGTCCATTACCAACTTGCAGAGTCCACCCAAACCCATGTCCAACGAGCCGGTGATGCCATCCAACCATCTTATTCTCTGTCGTCCCTTTCATTCACCTCCTACCCTCAATCTTTCCCACCATCAGGGTCTTCTCCAATGAGTCAGCTCTTTGTATCAGGTGGCCAAAATATTGGAGTTTCAGCTTCAACATCAGTCCTTCAATGAACACCCAGGACTGATCTCCTTTAGGATGGACTGGTAGAATCCCCTTGCAGTCCAGGGGACTCTCAAGAGTCTTCTCCAACACCACAGTTCAAAAGCATCAATTCTTCAGTGCTCAGCTTTCTTCACAGTCCAACTCTCACATCCATATGTGACCACTGGAAAAACCATAGCCTTGACTAGATGGACCTTTGTTGGCAAAGTAATGTCTCTGCTTTTGAATATACTGTCTAGGTTGGTCATAACTTTCCTTCCAAGGAGTAAGCGTCTTTTAATTTCATGGCTGCAGTCACCATCTGCAGTGATTTTGGAGCCCCCCAAAATAAAGTCTGACACTGTTTCCACTGTTTCCCCATCTATTTGCTATGAAGTGATGGGACCAGATGCCATGATCTTCGTTTTCTGAATGTTGAGCTTTAAGCCAACATTTTAACTCTCCACTTTCACTTTCATCAAGAGGCTCTTTAGTTCTTCTTCACTTTCTACCATTAGGGTGGTGTCATCTGTATTTCTGAGGTTACTGATATTTCTCCCGGCAATCTTGAAGCAACTTAGCACAGCACAGCACACATACTGGGATAGGGTAAGGCCCACCAAGAGCCTTTCATTAACTCATTCATTTGACAAACTCTTACTGAATGCTTAACATAAACCAGGCACTATTCTAGTTGCTTGGGATTTTATCAGGAAAAAAACAAAAATGAAAAGCCCCATCTTCATGGAATTTATAATCTAGCAGGAAGTGGAACCAGATAACAAACAATAGAAAGAATAATAACTGTTAGAAAGTAAAACATGCTATGGAAAACAAAGTAAGGCATATATATACACGACTATGTATAAAAAAGACAACTAATGAGAACCTAGTGAACAGCATGAGGAACTCTACTTAATGCTAAGTGGTGACCTAAATGGGAAAGAAATCCAAAAGAGAGGATATATGTATACGTACGGCTGATTTATTTTGCAGAAAATAACACAACGTTGTAAAGCAACCATACCCCAATAAATCTTTTTTTTTTAAGGCAGAAAAAGAGGAACCTAGAGTGCCAGGGGATCAATTTTATATCCACCAGGATGGTAACAATAAGACAAATAGGCAAGGACAAATACTTCCCAGAATGTGGATAAACTGGAACCCTCATACACGACTGCTGTGAACGTAAAATGATGCAGCTGCTTTGGAAAACAACGTTGGCAGTTCCTTAAAATGTTAAACATCGAATTTTCATACGACTCAGCTATTCCATTTCTAGTTATATAATCAAGAGAAGTGAAAACATGCATCCACAGAAACTTATACACAAATGTTCCTAGCAGCATGATTCATAATAGCCAACAGTAGAAACAACTCAAATGTTTGTCAACTGCTGGGTAAAGTGTGGTTTATTCAAACAATGAAACATTATTTGATAATAAAAAGAAATTAAATCTTGACACATGTCACAACATAGATAAACCTTGCAAACAGTACGCTAACTGAAAGGAGCCAGTCACAAAGACCACATATTTATTACATGATTCCATTTCTATGAAACATCAGGAATAGGCAGAACTGTAGAGACAGATCTATAGAGGCAAATCTATAGAGACAGAAAATAGAGCTGGGGGTTGGGAAGAAAATGGGGAGTGACCCCTAATGGAATGGGGTTTTTTCAGGATGCTGAAACTGTTTAAAGTTGATTGCGATGATGACTGCATAGCTTGTGACTATTACTTAAAAGCACTGAATTACACATTAAACAAGTGAATTGCATGGTAAATAAGTTATATCTTTAAAAAGCTGGTAAAAAAAAGATTGCTAGTGGGTAAAAGAGATTCAACATAGGATGAACTAGGTAGGACTCACTGAGAATTTAGAATATGACCATGGATTTCAATGAAGGAGATGAGATTGTTGCTATTGTTCACCCACAAAGTTGTGTCTGACTCTGCGACTTCATGAACTCCAGGCTTCCCTGTCCTTCACCATTTCCCAGAATTTGCTGAAACTCATGTCCACTGGGTTGGTGATGCAATCCAATCATCTCATCCTCTGTCCCCCCCTTTCCCTCCTGCCGTCAATCTTTCCCAATATCAGGGTCTTTTTCAATGAGTCAGTTCTTCGCATCAGGTGGCCAAAGTGTTGGAGCTTCAGCTTCACCATCAGTCCTTCTAATGGATATTCAGGGTTGATTTCCTTTAGGATTGACTGGTTTGATGAGGTTGCTCAGTTCAGTTCAGTTCAGTTCAGTTGCTCAGTCGTGTCTGACTCTTCACGACCCTATGAATCGCATCAGGCCAAGCCTCCCTGTCTATCACCAATTCCCGGAGTTCACTCAGACTCGCGTTCATCGAGTCAGTGATGCCATCCAGCCATCTCATCCTTGGTCGTCCCCTTCTTCTCCTGCCCCCAGTCCCTCCCAGCATCAGAGTCTTTTCCAATGAGTCAACTCTTCACATGAGGTGGCCAAAGTACTGGAGTTTCAGCTTTAGCATCATTCCTTCCAAAGAAATCCCAGGGTTGATCTCCTTCAGAATGGACTGGTTAACCATAAAGAAATCTGGAGGAAGGGCCTCCCTCTGTTTTCCATTCAAAGCACCAGAGGTCCTATCACAATGCACCCAAGATAAAAGAGATAACCTTAATGGTCCTATAACAATTAAAGAAATAAAATTTGCAGTTTAAAACCTTCTTTAAAAAGAAGTCTTCACAGCAAAAGAGACACAGATGTGTATAGCAGACTTTTGGACTCAGAGGGAGAGGGAGAGGGTGGGATGATTTGGGAGAATGGCATTGAAACATGTATACTATCATGTAAGAATCGAATCGCCAGTCTATGTCCGATGCAGGATACAGCATGCTTGGGGCTGGTGCACGGGGATGACCCAGAGGGATGTTGTGGGGAGGGAGGTGGAAGGGGGGTTCATGTTTGGGATCGCATGTACACCCGTGGTGGATTCATGTCAATGTATGGCGAAACCAATACAGTATTGTAAAGTAAAATAAAGTAAAAATAAAAATTAAAAATAAAAATAAAAAATAAAAGCACTGAAAAAAAAGAAGTCTTCAAGTCCAGATGGTTTCACTGGTGAATTCTATCAAACATTTAAGGAAGAAATAATGCCAAATCTGCATAATCTTTTTCAGGAATAGAAGGGGAAAGAGTAAAGAAGGGCTTCCTAACTCACTCTATGGGGTCAGCATCACACTGATACCAAAGAAAGCAAAGACACTACAAGATAAGACACTACAGACCAATATCATGAATCGTCAACAAAATATTATTAAATAAAGCCCAGCAGCATACAAAAGAATAATAAATTACAACTCAGTGGGGTTTGTCCTAGGACAGCTGGTTCAATATTAAAAAAAATCTATCAATGTAATCAAGCATTGTAATAGTCTAAAGAAGAAAAACTATTAATACATAATTATATCTACTGAGGCAGAAAAAACATTTGAGAAATTCAACATCTATTCATAATATCTTAGGAATTCAGGCATTATATGGTACTTCACCCTGATAAAGTGTATCCACAAAAAACCCATCAGCTAACATCATACTTCATAAATGCTTCCTTGTAAGAATGGGAACAAGGCAAGACTCTCCCCTTCACCTACTCCTACTTACTGTCGTACTGGAAGCCCTACCTAGTGCAAAAGGGCAAAAAATGACATGAAAGGCATAAAGATTGGAAAGGAAGAAATGAAACCTTCCCTACTTATAGATGATATATTAATTATCTAGATAGACAATCATAAAAAATTTACTAGAATTAGTAAGTTTGGCAAGGTAGCATGATACAACTGTATTGCTAGAAAGTAGCAGTGAACAATTGCAAACAGACATTTAAAAAATGTCATTTACAATAGCTTTTTAAAAAAGAAATAATAAGTTTAATTAGGTCCCATTTGTTTATTTTTGCTTTTATTTCCAATATTTTGGGAGGTGGGTCATAGAGGATCCTGCTGTGATTTATGTCGGAGAGTGTTTTCCCTATGTTCTCCTCTAGGAGTTTTATAGTTTCTGGTCTTACGTTTAGATCTTTAATCCATTTTGAGTTTATTTTTGTGTATGGTGTTAGAAAGTGTTCTAGTTTCATTCTTTTACAAGTGGTTGACCAGTTTTCCCAGCACCACTTGTTAAAGAGATTGTCTTTAATCCTTTGTCAAAGATAAGGTGTCCATAGGTGCGTGGATTTATCTCTGGGCTTTCTATTTTGTTCCATTGATCTATATTTCTGTCTTTGTGCCAGTACCATACTGTCTTGATGACTGGCTTTGCAGTAGAGCCTGAAGTCAGGCAGGTTGATTCCTCCAGTTCCATTCTTCTTTCTCAAGATTGCTTTGGCTATTCGAGGTTTTTTTTATTTCCATACAAATTGTGAAATTATTTAAAAGCTTCTGCACAACAAAGGAAACTATAAGCAAGGTGAAAAGACAGCCTTCAGAATGGGAGAAAATAATAGCAAATGAAGCAACTGACAAACAACTAATCTCAAAAATATACAAGAACCTCCTACAGCTCAATTTCAGAAAAATAAATGACCCAATCAAAAAATGGGCCAAAGAATTAAATAGACATTTCTCCAAAGAAGACATATAGATGGCTAACAAACACATGAAAAGATGCTCAACATCACTCATTATCAGAGAAATGCAAATCAAGACCACAATGAGGTACCATTTCACACCAGTCAGAATGACTGTGATCCAAAAGCCTACAAGCAATAAATGCTGGAGAGGGTGTGGAAAAAGGGAACCCTCTTATACTGTTGGTGGGAATGCAAACTAGTACAGCCACTATGAAGAACAGTGTGGAGATTCCTTAAAAAACTGCAAATAGAACTGGCTTATGACCCAGCAATCCCACTGCTGGGCATACACACCGAGGAAACCAGAATTGAAAGAGACACGTGTACCCCAATGCTCATTGCAGCACTGTTTATAATAGCCAGGACATGGAAGCAACCTAGATGTCCATCAGCAGATGAATGGATAAGAAAGCTGTGGTACATATACACAATGGAGTATTACTCAGCCATGAAAAAGAATACATGTGAATCAGTTCTAATGAGGTGGATGAAACTGGAGCCTATTATACAGAGTGAAGTAAGCCAAAAAGAAAAACACCAATACAGTATACTAACGCATATATATGGAATTTAGAAAGATGGTAACGATAACCCTGTATGCGAGACAGCAAAAGAGATACAGATGTATAGAACAGTCTTTTGGACTCTGTGGGAGAGAGAGAGGGTGGGATGATTTGGGAGAACGGCACTGAAACATGTATAATATCATACATGAAACGAATTGCCAGTTCAGTTCGATGCATGATACTGGATGCTTGGGGCTGGTGCACTGGGACGACCCACAGGGATCATACGGGGAGGGAGGAGGGAGGGGGGTTCAGGATGGGGAACACGTGTATACCTGTGGCAGATTCATTTTGATGTACGGGAAAACCAATACAATATTGTAAAGTAATTAACCTCCAATTAAAATAAATAAATTTATATTAAAAAGAATAAGAAAGAAATAGGAATAAACTTACTGTTTTCTAAAAATTTCTAAATACAAATGAAAGAAACAGATGAGCTCATTAAATGGAGAGGCATATCAGTTTATACATTAGAGGATTCAACATAGAAAAGATATCAGTTCCACCTAAACTGCACTATGGATTTAATGTAATTCCAATAAAAATCTCAGTAGGAAATTTTGAGAATAAAAACAAGCTGATTGCAAACTGTATATGAAGCACAAAGAAACTAGATTAGTAAAACAATTTTGAAAATGAAGAATAAAGTTGGAGAAACTGCAGAACCTGATTTTCAGGCTTATAAAGCCACAGTAATCAAGATAACAAGATATTGGTGAAGGAACAGATGAAGAGCACAGAAGAGTGAATCTGATAATAGATCCACACAAACATAGATCTTAATCTTTGATAAAGACTACCTGGTCAATTAATTTTTGACAAAGCTGTAAGGCAGTTCAATGGAGAAAGAATAGCTTTTTCAACAAACGCTCTTGAAAGTTCTTTGTATTTTTGTTTTGCATATGAATGTTCACAGCAGGTTTATTTGTAATGAAAGTTCTTATACATGATACCAAGAGCATGATCCTAAAAGAAAGAAGTGATAAACTGTACTTCATAAACAAAAAGACTTTTTGCTCTATAAATGACACTGTTAAAGAATGGAAAGACAAGTTACAGTCTGGCAGAAAATAACTTTAATAACACATCTGACAAAAGCATTGCATATATCTAGACCATATAAAGTACTCTCAAAACTCAACATTAAGGAGACAAACAACTCAATAAAAAATTGGTCAGAGGACTTGAACACACCTTTACCAAAGAAGAGTATATGGAAGAAAAACATGTTCATTGGTCTTCAATGACGCAAAAGCAATTTAATGGGGACAGGATGGTCTTTTCAAAAAATGCTATTGAGAAAACTGAACACTTAAATGCAAAAAATGAATCTTGACATAAACCTTATACCTTACATAAAAAATAACATAAAAATGATCATAGATTTAAATGTAAAAGACTAAAATATAAAACTTTCAGGAGAAATTATAGGAAAAACTTTTTGTGGTTTGGGGTTAGGCAAAGAGACCAGCTGGGAGAAAATATGTGCAAATCACATACCTGACCAAGAACCTGTATCCAGAATACATAAAGAGCTCTCAAAATGTAACAGGAAGAAAGCAAACAATCAGAAAACAGGCAAAATACTTAAACAGAAACTTTACCAAAGAGGGTATATAGATGGCAGGTAAGTATATGAACAGAAATTGAACGTAATTAGCCATTAGGGAAATACATCACCGATTCAATGGACATGAATTTGAGCAAACTGCAGGAGCTAGTGGAGGACAGAGGAGCCTGGCGTGCTGTAGTCCATTAGGCCTCAAAGAGTCAGACACAACTAAACGGCTGAACAACAACAAGGGAAATGCATATTAAAGCCATGATAAAATTCTACTTCATACCTTCTAGAATGGCTAAAATAAAAAAATAATGACAGCACATCCATGTTCAGAGTAGCAACAGCCAAGAGATGCAAGCAACCCAAATACCATTGATGACTGTACGAACAAAATGTGGTATGTGTATGCAATGAAATACGATGTTATTTTTAAAAGGAGGGAAATGTTGTCACATGCTTCAACATGAATGAACTTTGAGGACATGATAAATGAAATAAAACAGTTATAAAAGTGACAACTACTCGATGGTTCCACTTATATGAAGTATCTAATGTAGTCAAATAATAGAAAGAGAAAGTAGAATGGTGATCACCAGGCACTGGGGAGAGGGGGTAAAGGGGAATTGTTCAATAGGTACAGAATTTCAGTTCCTTACAAATGAAAAAGTTCTGGAGATTTGCTTTATTATTATTATTTTGGCCACACTGCATGGCATAAGGGAATCTTAGTTCCCCAATCAGGGATCGAACCTGTGTCCCTGCAGAAGAAGCATGGATTCTTAACCACCGGACCACTGGGGAAGTCCCTGGAGATTTGCTTTACAATAATGTAAATGTGTCTTACTACTGAACTGTACATTAAAAAAAAATGATTGAGATTATAAATTTTATGATATGTTTTCACCACAATAAAAAACATTACAGTGATAACACAAAGTGCTGACAAGGATATGGAACAACTGGAACTTTCTGACACTGCTGGTAGGAGTGTACAAGTCTGGGAAATAGTTTGGCAGTTGCTTATAACGTTAAAAACGCATTTAACACAGGACCCAAAATCTACTCCCACATATTTTCCCTAGAGAAAGAAAACCTTTTGTTCACACAAAAACCTTTACAGAATGTTGATAGCAGTTCTACTCATAATGACCCCAAACTGGAAACAATCCAGAAGTCCTTCAACAGGTGGACAAATAAACAAACTGTGAACATTCATACCAAAGAATGCTACCTAACAATCTCAAGGAACAACTGATACACGCAACAACCTGCATGAACCTCAGAGGTGCTATGCTGAGTGATAGAAGCCAGTCTCAAGAGATTTCATGCTCAATGATTACAAGTGTAATGACATACGTGAAACAACAATATGACAGTGAAGAAAAGCACAGCAGTGTCTGCCAGAGGTCAGAAGTTAAGGGGGTGGGTAGAGAGGAGGTAGCGCATGACCATAAAAAAAACAGCACAGGGGAGATTGTGGGAGTGATGGAACCGTGATCTATCTTGATTATGGTGGTAGTTACCCAAACTATACATGCATTAAAATTCACAGAACTGGGACCTCCCTGGTGATCCAGTGGTTAAGATTTTGCCTTTCAATGCAAGGGGTGAGGGTTCAATCCCCGGTCAGGGAGGTTAAGATCCCACACGCCTTGCAGCCAAAAAAACCAAACAAAAAACAGAAACTATATTGTAACAAATTCAATAAAGACTTTACGAATGGTCCACATTAAAAAAAAAACCTTTTAAAAATTCATAAAACTGCAGCAGTGGTTCAGTTGCCAAGTCGTGTCCGACTTTTGTGACCCTATGGACAGCAGTCCTCCATAATCCTCTGTCCATGGGGTTCTCCGGGCAAGAATACTGGAGTAGGTTGCCACTGTACACACACACACACACACACACACACACACCCCAGAGAAAACGCAAGAGTAGTGAATGACCAAAAAAAGACCTCTTTAGAGAAAGTCCTGATCACAAATGCCGTGACAGAGTGTGAACTAGCTGGTGGTTCCTTTGTATATCTGCCTCCTACAGCCACTTCTAAGAAAATCTCAGGAGTCCAACATCACAACTGTCAGGAAGAAACGGAGTATCTTCCTGTGGAATACAGGCTCACTGACTCAAGACCACAGTCCAAAAGAGAGGCCAGGCAGGGAAAAGTTTCAGAAAAATAAAAATCCTATTCATGTTTTCTGAAAGAGGTATGGTTTGACATTGCAAGCACAAACCAGCGCTCTGTGAAAAGCCTCCTTCCGAGGGGCCCGGTTTGTTGGGGAAAGTTGACAGCAAATCTTTTCAAGAGAAGCTGCCAAAAAACTGACTACAGGTAACCTTGAGACCCAGGGGTCTGGACTGTGCAGAAACCATTCCAGTGATCTCTTGGCTGTGACCTTTGCTTCTCTTCCTTGGAGAGATGCCACCGGTAGAGCTATAAATACAAAGCCGTTTTCCCACAAGGGAAAGTAAAGGAGTTGGGGACCATCACCCTTTGCTCTGGAAAAGGTGAATAATATCCAGAAGGAATGGGAGAATAATACAGTTAAGGACGTTACAGAGAGAAATATTTTGAGGAAGAAAAAAAGGAATCAAAACAGCAGTTGAGAGGCTGAGAAGAGGAAAAAGTTAACACAGAGGAAGGGGAAAGCTGATGGGCTCTGCAGATCTGGGGCTGGACAGCAGGTCAGAGACAGGACAAAGTTCATAAGCCCGGGAACTTTCCCTTTCTGTTAACTCTTGTGTCCCCCACGCCTGGAACAGATCTGAGCTCCCAGTAGATCAATGAAGGTTTGCTGTACGAATGAACAAGAAGGGCGATGGATGAGAACCGGCAGGAAGAGTCCAGCCGCAGTCACCCAGAAACTGCTACTGATGCGTGGACGGTGTGGGCCAGCAGACGGAAGCCTGGTTTTTCGTGATGTTTCTTAGGACACCAAGGAGGACATGCCAAGAGGCCACCAACTTTCCTCTACTAATTTTTTTTTAAATAGGAATAATCGTCTTCCTAGAAGCAATCAGACAGAAGTCCTGAGGGGGAAACAGAAAGGTATGGAAGACTGGCTGTGGTTCTCTTCTGGCTGGAGATCATGACATGCAAAGAGCGAACAAAAACTGTGAACAGCCATTTGAACGAATAGTGTCAGAGATGAGCGCAGATTTTCTGGACCATAACATCCATACAATAATGTTAGGCCTGGCAGGACACAGGGTCTGCTCCATGAAGAAATGACACACTGGGTGGAGTCTGACTAAGCTGGTCTACTGAAGTTGAATGAGGGATGAAGGAAAAACAACTCAGATAATAGCATAAAATCAGCTATCTTGGAGGACAGCAGTGTGGACATAAAAAACAAGAGTGGAGAATGCCACTTGTTTTCAGAGCAAACAGCATCCAGAGGAGTGGGCGCAGTATGAATGGGTGCAATAAAAGTAGAGTATTAATAATAAAACAAAGTGCTATGAGCTATCAGCATAAGAACGTAATTTTTGAGGCATGGTGGGACAGAATTCTGGATGGCTCAAAGGAGACAGATCTGATACAAAAGAGAGGTCTAATGTCAGGAGGGAGTATGTCTTGATGGACACCATCAGGAAGGTGAATGCCTGTGGGAAAACGCACAGAACTGAGGGGGACACGTCTTAGAGAGTATGTAGAAGTGGAGACCTAGAAAGAGCATAAAACATACTGCTGTAAGAAGGTGAAACAGATCACCCAACTAGGAGAATCTGGGTGATATTTTTCTATATATAGAACATTCAGTTCAGTTCAGTTGCTCAGTCGTGTCCGACTGTTTGTGAATCGCAGCACGCCAGGCCTCCCTGTCCATCACCAACTCCCGGAGTTCACTCAGACTCATGTCCATCGAGTCGGTGATGCCATCCAGCCATCTCATCCTCTGTCATCCCCTTCTCCTCCTGCCCCCAATCCCTCCCAGCATCAGAGTCTTTTCCAATGAGTCAACTCTTCACATGAGGTGGCCAAAGTACTGGAGTTTCAGCTTTAGCATCAGTCCTTCCAATGAACACACAGAACTGATCTCCTTTAGAATGGACTGGTTGGATCTCCTTGCAGTCCAAGGGACTCTCAAGAGTCTTCTCCAACACCACAGTTCAAAAGCATCAATTCTTCGGCGCTCAGCCTTCTTCACAGTCCAACTTTCACATCCATACATGACTACTGAAAAAACCATAGCCTTGACTGGATGGACCTTTGTTGGCAAAGTAATGTCTCTGCTTTTGAATATGCTACCTAGGTTGGTCATAACTTTCCTTTCAAGGAGTAAGCGTCTTTTAATTTCATGGCTGTAATCACCATCTGCAGTGATTTTTGGAGCCCCCCAAAATAAAGTCTGACAGAGTTTCCACTGTTTCTCCATCTATTTGTCATGAAGTGATGGGACCAGATGCCACAATCTCAGTTTTCTGAATGTTGAGCTTTAAGCCAACTTTTTCAGTCTCCTCTTTCACTTTCATCAAGAGGGTCTTTAGTTCTTCACTTTCTGCCATACGGGTGGTGTCATCTGCATATCTGAGGTGATTGATATTTCTCCTGGCAATCTTGATTCCAGCTTGTGCTTCTTCCAGCCCAGCGTTTCTCATGATGTACTCTGCATAGAAGTTAAATAAGCAGGGTGACAATAGACAGCCTTGACATACTCCTTTTCCTATTTGGAACCAGTCTTTTGTTCCATGTCCAATTCTAACTGTTGCTTCCTGACCTGCATATAGGTTTCTCAAGAGGCAGGTCAGGTGGTCTGGTATTCTCATCTCTTTCAGAATTTTCCACAGTTTGTTGTGATCCACACAGTCAAAGGCTTTGGTGTAGTCAATAAAGCAGAAATAGATGTTTTTTTGGAACTCTCTTGCTTTTTCGATGACCCAGCAGATGTTGGCAATTTGATCTCTGGTTCCTCTGCTTTTTCTAAAACCAGCTTGAACAGCAGGAAGTTCACGGTTCATGTATTGCTGAAGCCTGGCTTGGAGAATTTTGAGCATCACTTTACTAGCGTGTGAAAGTGAAAGTGAAGTCATTCAGTCGTGTCCGACTCTTTGCGACCCCATGGACTGTAGCCTATCAGGCTCCTCTGTCCTTGGGATTTTCTAGGCAAGAGTGCTGGAGTGAACTGCCATTTCCTTCTCCAGGGGATCTTCCCAACCCAGGAATTGAACCTGGGTCTCCCGCATTGCAGGCAGACGCTTTACTGTCTGAGCCACAGATGAGTGTGATTGTGCAGTAGTTTGAGCATTCTTTGGCATTGCCTTTCTTTGGGATTGGAATGAAAACTGACCTTTTCCAGTCCTGGGGCCACTGCTGAGTTTTCCAAATGTGCTGGCATATTGAGTGCAGCACTTTCACAGCATCATCTTTCAGGATTTGAAATAGCTCAACTGGAATTCCATCACCTCCCCTAGCTTTGGTCATAGTGATGCTTTTTAAGGCCCACTTGACTTCACATTCCAGGATGTCTGGCTCTAGGTGAGTGATCACACCATTGTGATTATCTGGGTCATGAAGCTCTTATTTGTACAGTTCTTCTGTGTATTCTTGCCACCTCTTCTTAATATCCTCTGCTTCTGTTAGGTCCATACCATTTCTGTCCTTTATTGAGCCCATCTTTGCATGAAATGTTCCCTTGGTATCTCTAATTTCTTGAAGAGATATCTAGTCTTTTCCATTCTGTTGTTTTCATCTATTTCTTTGCATTGATCATTTAAATGAGCATAAATGTAATCTAGATTGTCAACGGGGGACTTTCAATTCTTTAGACATTTAAAAGATATTTAATTCGTACTGACAAATTCTTACCACTTTAATAACAGGATAAATTTCTCTTCTGGACACTGATTCTAAATATTAAAAATGTGGATGGTAACGTGCCATAATAGGAATTTGAGGGAGAGTTACCATGTTATCTTGGCATTGAAATAGTCAAGACTAAGAACATGAGGTATGGCTAGACCCACAGGCTACCTTGTAGGCTCCATGAAAGGCAGGTAGCTTGTCAGGCTTGTTCCCCTCTATAACCCAGCACCTGAGGCATTAGGTCTGGTACTCAATAAAAACTACTTGAATAATTAGGCAATTTAGAATAGTGAGAAACTCTAAATTGAAAATAGATTAAGGGGATGAAAGAACTTCAGAAAGAGATGGGAAGACCATTTTGCACCAATGTGATTAGGAGACAGAGAGACAGATAAGTACCCAGGTGGTGCTAATGGTAAAGAACTCGCCTGCCAATGAAGGAGATGAAAGAGGCCTGGGTTCGATCCCTGGGTCAAGAAGATCCCCTGGAGGAAGGCATGGCAACTCCCTTCAGCATTCTTGCCTGGAGAATCCCATGGACAGAGAAGCCTGGTGGGCTATGATCCACAGGATCCCAAAGAGTCAGACGTGACTGAAGCGACTGAGCGTGCATGCACCAGGGGATAGACAGTTAGAAGAACTGGAGAGAATCTGTTTCAGGACAATATAAAAGAAAACATCCTCAATAATGAGAGCTAGGAATTAGGATCTCAGGAAGAAACTGACTACATATTATCAGGGTTGCTGGAGCCGAGAGTGATTCCCTGGAGACAGACCTAGATGACTAGTAAAGTTCTTTACAACCCTGAATTTCTCCATTAAAAATTTCCATTGAAAACTCAGAAGGTGTCTTGTTTCAGTAACAATAAATAGTGTTTGGCTGTATTTGGAGGAATGAGTCTTAAGAGTCCCAGGTTTCAGGTGTGTTGTGGATTAAACTGAATTTTGTAAATTAATTTGGGTACTTACTTGTCATTCCTTGTACTCTAACCCAGCAATATGGGGACATCACTAACAAGCGGTGTTTGAACACTGAAGCAATAACACATTGTTTCGACTTACAAAGGTAATCTTGAACTTGATATTTGGAGCCACCAAAAAAATATCATCATATGAGGGATTCGAAATTTGGACTCCATGAAGCTGACTATCTGATCGCCTGTCAGAATCTGGCTCTTAGATTTGAATTTAAGAAATGAAGCCATAATGAAACATTTGTATTATAGAGCTAAATCCCTTTCTTGGATTCCTGTTTCTCTTCTAGTAGAGTTGTAGAGTAAAATTACGTGATTTTTTTCAGAACTAGGATGCCAACAACAGACATCAAGATTCGCAACCGTGAGGTTCATGAATGTGAAAGCATTTAACTGTTAAATTATTGGATAAAGTTTATATTGGATTTTACTTACAATGTATTAACCCTATTATCAGGTAGAAGAAAACACATGCTATCTCTAACTCATGTGATCACTTAATAGGATTTCCTTGTGCTTTTCTTTCTTTCCCTCTTGTTTTTGTTCAAATATTGCCTTCCCGGTGAAGTTTCCTTGACCATCCCATTTTTTTGGTTTGTTTGTTTTGTTTTGGGTTTTTTTTTTCCTTTTGGCTGCATGGGGAGACTCGTGGGATGTCAGTTTCCCAACCAGGGATCAAACCAAGTTCCTTTCAGTGGAAGCGCAGAGTCCTAACTATTGGATCACCAGGGAAGTCCCTGACAACCTCATTTTAAACTGAAACTTCCCTCCCACATTCCTTACTCTTTGCTTTATCTTTTTTCCTCTCATGTTATAATACACCATGTAATGTATTGAGTCTACTCTCTGCCTCCTACTCCTATAATGTACATCCCATAAGAGAAGGTGGTTTGTCTCTTTTGTTCCTGCTGTATCACAAGAGTCTACAACACTGCCTGACATTTAACAGACGTAGATGCTCAATAAACGTCCATTGAGAGGGCAAGAGTATTGTCTAGCATACTCTAGGGGCCCTACCTACATGGACCAGGATGTGTCGTGTGGTCTTTGTGAGCTATGTAACTTCTTTCTGCTGCTGTAGGTTGGGAAAAGTGAGAGAGTCTCCTCACTTCCTCCAGTATGACGTGACAGTGAATGATCCATGAAGGCAGTTCCATCTTCTTAGTGGAACAAGACAGAAAATCAAAATTCTGTCATTTATTCATGCAACCAGACCAGTCCTGAACAAATAATACCCCAGGAAAATCCTCTAATTTTGCCCTACCTTCTAGATATAGGAATTAAAACACCATAAGCAACATTATGCCTCTATGACAACAAAAAACACTATCTTAACTGAACCAAACATAATTTTGATCCTTGTCAACCATTCTTCTGTGTACACAGCCTGAAATCAGGCTAGGCAAGTAGAACCAAAATAATTCTTCAGACCAAATCCTTTTTAAAGCAAAAGCTCCAGTAACAGAAGCATATCCAGGAATTAGGATCATCCTTCAGTGATCAATCCTTACTGGTCTGAATATGAAGTTACCTTCCACAGAGGCCACAAGGTGTAATGGTACGGAGTTTTGGCTGTAGCACCATACTGCTTGGGTTCAAATACTGCTTCTGCCTCCTGCTAGGTGTGTTTCCTTGGGTAAGCCATTTGAATGTTCTGGCCTTAGTGTCCTCATCAGTAAAATTGGGATAATAGCAGCACTTAAACTGCATAACCTTTGAGAATTTAGTGAGTCAACAGGAATAAAGTTTTTATAGCAGAACCTGGCACATATAGCATTCAATAAAAACAGAGCCATTATATTATCAGGGAGTGAGAGTTCCTTTAGTAAACTGAAGTTTTTACCAGATGACTTTGAGCAAATTACTCTGACGCCTAGCTGCTGCTGCTCAGTCGCTCAGTCGTGTCTGACTTTTTGTGACCCCATGGACTGTACTCTACCAGGCTCTTCTGTCCATGGGGTTCTCCAGGCAAGAATACTGGACTGGGTAGCCATTCCCTCTTCAAGGGATCTTTCTGACCCAGGGATCAAGCCCAGGGGTCCTTCCACATTGCAGGTGGACTCCTTACCATTTGAGCCACAAGGCAAGCCCCTGACTCCTAGAAGGCTGATAATTTGCAACAACGTTATCTGAAAATTAAGACAGGCATTCCCTCTCCATTACTAGCAACACAAGTAAAAGTCACAATTATAATGAAAATAAACTGTCTTGATTTTCATCTTTTAGGAGTATAACTTTTAAAATAAGGATAAAAAGATAAAATTTCCCCTAGATATTTTATTGGCTTTTTAATAGTTGTACATAGTTGCAATTGTGCATACATGCTTTTGGTTTGTATTTTAATTTATTGTCATCCTTCTACATGATATTTTTTCAATCTTCAATTTCTTTTATAAAGTCCTAAAGCACCCAGGACTGTTTCCGTTATAGTGGAGAGTCAATAAATAACCAACTCAAGGCGTATTTTAAGAGTACATACCAGGTTCAAATTATCATGTAAAGCACAGGAAGCGGGGCAAAGATGAGTGAGAGAGTCACCTCCTTTAAATAATTTACATAGTAAATTGGTAGCAGACACCTAAACCAGGAAAGAGGTCCAAGTCCACACGTCCTAACAGAAGGATAAGCACAAGAGAGGAGGTTCCTACTAGATGATGCTCAATCAAGGACAAGAATATCTTACGGAAAGAAGAGACAAGTTGGGACCCTTGCAGGTCTGGCTTTTCCCCAGGTGCAGCTGTAGGAGGAAGGTGCTCAGAGAAAGAGGGAAGAGCAAGAAGAAAGGCCTGGGGACACGGAGGCTCAGGGCATGCTCAGTGAGGGACCCGAGGGGACAAAAGTCCAAAGCAAACGACTAATAGCAGAAAGATAAGGCAGGAAAGGTCATTTTGAATTACACTGAGAAGAGCTGAAGAGGCTGGAATTCATTCAGGAAATAATGTGGAGTCAGTCACACTTGTTAAGCAAGAACCAAAGGACCAAAGCTCCACGTGAGGCAGAGTTCCTAGTGGTACACAGGATGATCCGGGAGGGTGGGGAGAGATTTCCCCACCTAGTCCCAAATCCACAACAATCCCTGATCTCTCGGGCCACCCAACTCTTGGGCTGTGTCCTTGTAGAAAAGAGGAGCTCCAGTATCTGAGATCTGGCATCTAAGGAGGCGACTCTTGCAGACCTATCCCCTGTGTTCCACTTCAAACAGTGAGTTTCTGTCCTGAATCCTTTGATAACTTCCTGCCCTAATTACCTACTCTATTGCCTGGTTCCTTAAAAAAAAAAAAAGTGGGGGTGGTGAGGCCTGTTTGAGTCTTTTTGGTTCCGGCACCATCTGCCCATGAATACTACCATCTAAATAAAGAACACACTGGCTCCTAGAGCTTGCCTGCACTGCCCAGCCTCGCTCACAGGGTGCTCTGTTACCCTTCCTGGTGGAACAAGTGCCATTTCGTTGTGAAGGACCTATCTCTATTTGCTGGTCTGAGACTCGAACACTGTTCTGATTACTCTAGGGTTCCTGACAGCCTGCACCATCCTGAATCTTCTCTGTCAGCCTCACCAGCTGGGTCAGGTTCTCCTCCTACAGGGAAGCTTAATGCTAGAACCCAGCCTCTCCCTGCTCCTCTAGCATTCCACAGCTTTCTAGAGCCAGGATGGCTCATACCTAAGTAGAGCAAAGAGGCAATCTGCAATCATTGAGACCTTCAGTGATAAGGACCAGATAACGGAGAAACCGAAAGAAAGGCCGAGAGTAGAGACCTGCACAAGGAGAAAGAAATCAAATAAATCACAGGTTCAGGACCTGAAAGAATGCAGAAGACAGCAACAGGCAAGGACAGATCAAAGAACTCCATGGTCAAAGTCTGGATGCCAAAGAAAGCCATATTGGGGAAGGCGGGGGATCTGCTTTGGTTTGGAAAGCATTTATACACAGAACTTTCCCCCTCCCCGTCTCCTCCCTCTCTGTGCTCATTCAGAGCAGGTGTTGTCCCTTTCCTCTCTAAAACCTTTTCCTCTCTTTAGTTTAAGTTAACAGATAGAAATAAGTAGGGCTAGCATAATGAAAATCCCATGGATGGAGGAGTCTGGTGGGCTGCAGTCCATGGGGTCGCGAAGAGTCGGACACGACTGAGCGACTTCACTTTCACTTTTCACTTTCATGCATTGGAGAAGGAGATGGCAACCCACTCCAGTGCTCTTGCCTGGAGAATCCCAGGGACGGGGGAGCCTGGTGGGCTGCCGTCTATGGGGCTGCACAGAGTCGGACATGACTGAAGCGACTTAGCAGCAGCAGCAGCAGCAGCAGAATGAAACCTTCTGGTGACCGCTACTGCTGCCAAGTGAACTTTAAATTTTCTACCTCGCTTCACTAAAAATAATTTGTTTCTATTCCTGAAATTGTATTTTAATACCATCCCAAAACACAGAAGTATTTCTGAGCGTAGAAGTTTGCTGTTGCTGTTTAGTCGCTAAGTCGTGTCTGACTCTTTGTGACCCCATGGACTGCAGCACGCCAGGCTTCCCTGTCCTTCACTATCTCCTGGAGTTTGCTCAGATTCATGTCCATTGATACAATGATGCTATCTAACCATCTCATCCTCTGCCAACCCTTCTCCTTTTGCCTTCAGTATTTCCCAGCATCAGGGTCTTTTCTAATGAGTCAGGTCTTCACGTCAGGTGGTCAAAATGTCGGAGCTTCAGCTTCAACAACAGTCCTTCCAATGACTATTCAGGGTTGATTTCCTTTAGGATTGACTGGTTTGATCTCCTTGCACTCCAAGGGACTCTCAAGAGTCTTCGCCAGCACCACAACTCAAAGACATCAATTCCTTGGCACTCAGCCTTCTTTATGGTCCAACTCTCACGGAAAAGTAAAGATATTAAAGTGAAGACATTTTAGATGTTAAGCCAATATTAAGCATTAACTGCGGATATGTGCTGAAGAGAATAAAGAATCAAGTTGTAAGATCTCTGGTGCCACTGCCTTAAACAGTATTGAATCATTCTCACAAAAGATTATTGCTGGTATATCATACTCTGTTCAAATCTTGTTGATACCTTTAGGGAGGAATGGAATTAGATGATTACTACTCCAGGCACCTGCCCCATCACTCAGCAGTTTGAGGAAGAACTGAATGTGGTCAGAGGTCCACAGACCCTCTCTTCTAAACCACAGGGCATATAGCAGATATTCACAGCACTGCTCTCAGACATCAAAATATCTCACTGCAAAAACTTCTCAGTCTAACTCTGCAATCTTACGGTCCAACTTAACTGAATGTCTCTCCTGACTGTGTGAAAGCAAAGTCTGATGCATGTTTCTTAAAAGAAAAGTCTCACCAAAATATCTGATTTTAATTAAAAAATTGACATCTGGAAGGAAATTAATCGATGCCTGGCATGTACCATCTTTTCAATATATGGATAGACTATATAGACCATATGAGTGGATTTTGAGTTAACACATGGTCCTCAGGCACTGCTGCCCATCAGGTACTTGGGTCAATGTGCCTGGGCCTCCGTTGGAAGCTGGGTTTGAGAGATGTGCACACTGAGAAGAGCGTGGGGTGAGGAAGGGTACATGCACAGAAAGAGAAGGGCTGAGACAGGTACCAAACCTCTCCCATGGGTTTAGGGGAAATGGGAAGGGGAAGAGAGGGGACAAAAGAGAAAGAAAAGTCAAAGACAACCAAAATAAAGGCATCTTTTGAAAGTCAGTAAGAGCTGTTTTGTAAAAGAAGAAAGGCACGCCAGAGAAGGCACAAGTGGTGGAGAATGAGATGGATGAAAATGAGAGTAACACTGAATGTCAGGATTGGGAGGCTTCGTGCCTCCTGGATGGAGTGAGTGCTGGGTGCAGGGGCAGATGGCAGATGGAAAGCGATGATACTGTGGAGGAAGCAGAAGCAGAGGAAAAGGCTGGGTTTTCAAGACGTTTGGTCTCGGTCATAAACAGCCATGCAGAAGAGGAACAGCCATGTTTAGATAGGGGGCTTGTTTGTATTGTCAGCTTTGGGGAGATGAAAGCAGGGAGGAACCTCAGCCACCACTACCTACCCACCCCCCCACCCCCTAAAAAAGGGGAAGAAATGACTATGTAGGGGAAAAGTCTAAATGAGATTGTGAATTCTAAAGATAGGGAAGGGACAGAGCTTAGGTGGGACCCAAGAAGGGTCCTTTCACTCAGGAGATGAAAAGTGAAGAAAAGAATCACTGAGGGAGAGTAAACAGACAAAGGCAATTCTTCCATAAAACCGAACAGTCTGCAGATTGTTCCAAACAGAACTGAAGGCACAAGTAAATTTCTGCTATAAAACAAGCCCAGAGAACTTGAAGTCAGGGCACAGGCCCAGCCTGCCTTAAGAGGACAAGACAGCCTTCCAAATCTAACTGACTCAAGGATGATCAAGCAGGCAGAAGACAGGACCTTTCTGAACTTCCACTGCCATAAATGTGTTAGAACAATGACATTTATTACAATGGAATTAACAAATCAGTGTTGCATCCTACCTTCCACCCATCAATAGAGGAATGGATAAAGAAGATGTGGTACCTATAGACAATGGAATATTATTCTGCCATAAAAAGCAACAAAATTGTGCCTTTGCGGAGACATGGATGGACCTAGACACTATCGTACACAGTGAAGTAAGCCAGAAAGAGAAAAACAAATATTGTGTAACATCACTTACATGCGGAATCCAGAACAATGGTACAGATGAACTTATTTGCAAAGCAGAACTGAGACATAGCTGTAGATAACAAACATAATGCTACTAAGAAGGGAAGGGAGGTGGGATGAATTTGAGATGGGGATATATATACTATATGAGATTGACATATATACACTACTATGTGTAAAACTAACAACTAATGAGAACCTACTGTATAGCACAGGGAACTCTACTCAACGCTCTGTGGCAACCTAAATGGGAAGGAAATGCAAAGAAAGAAAGGATGTATGTATATGTATGACTGATATATATACACACAAAACTTTGCTGCACAGCAGCAACTAACGCAACATTGTAAAACAACTATACTCCAATAAAAATTAATTTGAGAAAATTCCTACAACAGACACCCAGACTAGGAAAAGTGGTAATAATCACTGTGTAAAGAAAGACAGTAAGATTCACATTCTTATGACTCTAAAGCGAAGAGTTTAGAAGAAAGCAAAACAAAGAACAGTTACTTTTCTTGGAAGAAATTAATCTTCTTTCATATCCCCAAATATTGTAGATCTTGCGTAAGGTGACCTTTGACTGCAGATGGCCTCGGTCATATCCAAACTCCTAGATTTCACTGCTTGGGACAATGTATGAAAGAAGAGAACACCCTTCTCTTGGTTATTTCCAAATGCATCAGTCTTCCTCTAAATGTGACATCTTCCCTCAATGTGAAAAAAACATGTTAGATCATTTCATTCCACCCTTTATTTTAGGCTTTACTAATACATTCCATAAAGCTCAGCAGAAATTGAAGCCTTAAAATAAGCATATGTATATATACATTTGAGTGAACTCCAGGAGATGGTGATGGACAGGGAGGCCTGGCATGCTGCGATTCATGGGGTCACAAAGAGTCGGACACGACTGAGTGACTGAACTGAACTGAACTGAACTGAATATATACATATGTTTATATATAAGGTGACAGCAAAGTACTTGTGACACGATAACATCTTAGGAAAATTGGAGCCAAATATCAGTAATAATATGGGTTTAAAAAGAAATGATGTGAGTAAAAGCAGCAGAAAAATTCACAATGAATTATTAATACATCTACTTGGCTTGTTTTTACTCTGTTATGTCACAATTTTGATGCAAATACAAAAAACAACCCAGTGAGGCATCTAATAACTTTCTCGGGTTTTTAATGTAATTCAGTAGTCTTAGGAACTAGAAATCGCGTATCCATAAACAACTCCTATATAAAATCTTGTGTGAATCTGAAAAGGAAACAATACAAAGATGGATAGGCTATCCTCAATATATATGGGATAATATAAAGTATCACTTAGTGAAGTTTAAAATGACTTTTCTTAAATATTCTGAGTTGGTAGAAATGTTATAGCCTCCCTACTATTAAAATAATTAAAAAGAGGTGACAAAAAAAGATGAAGGGCAGTTCTTTGTAACTGCTTCTGCTTTAGGGAGAGAAGTTAGCAGATGAGATTCAGGAAAAGGGTAAGAGAGACAACTGAAGAGATGTCCATCACCTCTTTTCAATGTCTTCTTACTGCTACTGTCCAGAGCCTTACTTCCATCTTGGCTTTCCATGGTAACTTGAAAAGCCAGATTCCTCCAATGCTTAGGAAAACCTGAGAGGGATGTACTTAAGAAGGCCAGTGTAATTCCATCTACAACTGAAGAACAAGGCAGAACAAGATGCCCAGACAGGAGTTCAAAGGAGTCAAGGACCCACAACAGAATCTGGGACTGAAAGCACATTAGCATTCAACTCATTCAATTCTGATCTAACTTGTTCACGGTTACATGGCATCTTGGTGGCAAGGACTCAACTAGAACCCAGGTATCTTGCCTAGCACCAGGCTCAGTGCATCACTTCCCACTGCTCCTAACCCAAGAACCCAATTAGGAGCTAAAGAGAATTCAATAAGCAAGCTATCATTATTGCCCCTAAGTCAAGTCTTTTTTCTTTGCCTGTCTTTCTATTACAGAAACTTTCCAATACCCACGAATAGAGATAGGAGAATAATAAACTCCATACACCTATCACCCAGCTTAAATAATTACCAACTTATGCCTGATCATCTTTCATCTATCCTCCTCTCCCTTCCAGGATTATTTTAAAACAAATACCAGACATAGTATCATTCAGTTCAGTTTAGTCGCTCAGTCGTGTCCGACTCCACGACCCCATGAATAGGAGCCTAACAGGCCTCCCTGTCCATCACCAACTCCTGGAGTTCACTCAAACTCACATCCATCGAGTCAGTGATGCCCTCCAGCCATCTCATCCTCTGTCATCCCCTTTTCCTCCTGCCCCCAATCCCTCCCAGCATCAGAGTCTTTCCCAATGAGTCAACTCTTCGCATGAGGTGGCCAAAGTACTGGAGTTTCAGCTTTAGCATTCCTTCCAAAGAACACCCAGGACTGATCTCCTTTAGAATGGACTGGTTGGATCTCCTTGCAGTCCAAGGGACTCTCAAGAGTCTTCTCCAACATCACAGTTCAAAAGCATCAATTCTTTGGCGCTCAGCTTTCTTCACAGTCCAACTCTCACATCCATACATGACTACTGGAAAAACCATAGCCTTGACTAGACGGACCTATCATTACTACTTTTTAAATATGAAAGGCTCAAAGAAATGACATAGCTGTAGATGCAGCAGAGACAGTTTTCTTTAGGAAGTCCTGGTGTCTCTATCTTATACCCTTGTGGTATTGGTGGTGTTTTCCATTTTATTTCACAGCTCTAGAACTAAAGGCCAGCTCTTATTTCAGCACAGACTGGTAAAACAAGCTCTGTAATCCACGGACGATACTAGATTCTGGGGCAGTGAGGAATTTTTGATGAAGGGATTATTTTAGACAACAAACATGGAAAAAGCTGAACTTACACCAAGAGATAAAATGTCTTTCTACCTTAAACAATACCACTGATATTGTACACTTGTTTAAATCAAGCTTAATTCTGGCCTGAGATTTAAAGCCAACTTCATCCATGAGTCCATATGAAAGGTACTAAATAATGTAATTCTTAAGGCTTAACAAATCCACAAAGTAAAATAACAATAAAAAGTTTTCACACCAATACCACTATGTGTCCTCCAGGACACACACCATTTATTTGTCCTAAGGACATGATAGAAATTTAAAATTAATAAATATAGCAACATTTCTTTTTCATACAGACATTTAAAGTCTGCCCACAGAACAAGCACATTTGAAAGACATTTTGAAAATTCTTAATTAACAAACAGGATCATGCTAATGGAACTAAGCAGACAGAGATAATAGAGTGTGTATATATATAAATGGATACTTGCAGCTATAATACTGACAAATAACATTTCCACTTCTAATTTTCCATTTCGTCTTCCTCTCCCTATACATTAATTTTTATATGAATTTACAAGTACATATTTAAAAACAAGACTACGTTAAAAAGCCAAAGTGAATAGAAACAGAAGACAAATCAGAACCTTAAGTTGTATCACCCTTAAATGAAATAATTTCATTTCAAATACAGATTAATTTTTTCCCAGAAAAAAAAAGTCTGTAAAATACAATCTTTTACCTTTTGGAAAATTTAACAATTTATCCTTTAATAAAGTTATGATATGCATACCTGCTGATGTTTCTCTAAATTTGTCACTCGTCTTCTTTTTCCTCCATTTCCAAGGTTTAAAAATTTTACCAATGGTGGAGAGTTTCCCCTTTCTCTTGAAGGGAGGTGTTTGGGAGCCTGCTGTTGGGCCATCTGAGTTTGCTATAGAAGCTTTGTCCAGTCCATCAACTGTAGAAAGAAAAGTCAAGTCAGAGAAAAGCTGTAATAAACGTTTGACACATCATCTATTTCTTCCTGCATTGTTCAAAGTAAGCATATCACTTTAACTGAAATTTCACATGAAGTTTATTTTGCCCATTTGCCTGCTGGTAGAGCTCTCCTCTAATACCAATCAATAAATCAATCACTCAGAAATTATAGTCCCTTAGATACTCATTGTGAGGTAACAGAAAAGAAGCAAAAGACTTACAGAAAAGCTAAGGCCAGATAAACAAGGGTCTGCAAAACACAGCTGAATCCATCTGTAACAACTACATCTATATTTTTGTGCAGAAGTAGAGTATTGCCTGGAAAGTCCCATGGACAGAGGAGCCTGGTGGGCTGCGGTCCATGGGGTTGCTAGGAGTCGGACTCGACTGAGCGGCTTCACTTTCATGCATTGGCGAAGGAAATGGCAGCCCACTCCAGTGTTCTTGCCTGGAGAATCCCAGGGACGGGGCAGCCTGATGGGCTGCCGTCTATGGGGTTGCACAGAGTCGGACACGACTGAAGCAACTTAGCAGCAGCGGCAGCAGCAGAGTACTGTAAGTGAAACAGGATGTTCTTCCAGAGACTAATTTGGCATTTTCAGTAATGAATATGACAGTCATGGTGTAGTTGAAACCAGGCTTTTTTTTCTTCACAAAATAAAATTTAATGCCGAGAAGCTTAATTTTAAATATTACCACACCAAAACTCTTTTGCTTCTATTACCAAAAAAAATTTTAGCTTCAAATAAACCGACAGCTATCACAAATGACAAGAAATATGTGAGGAAGGTGGATGTTTTAGGTAATAGAATGCATTTTTATGTGCCTCAATCTTTTCGTCAACCAGAAGAAAGGCCCTGAACTTCATGTTGCCGTGTACTACATTCATAACTGAAAGAAGACGGTGATAATTTATATTACCCAACAATCAAATTTTAGTGACAAAAGATTGGAAGCAACTCATAATGAATAAATGATGGTATTTTTCATGCAATGAAATAGCACTTAGCAATTTTTTTAAAAGGCGCTATTGGTACCTACAACATGAATGCATCTCAGAAACACCGTGCTGAAAAAACTAAAAAAAAGGGACACACAAAAGAATATGTGCTGTGGGGTTCTATTTATATGAAGCTTTTTAAAAAGGCAAAATGAATTTTGGAGAAAAGAAAGAAGAAAACAATCAGAACAGATGTTGTTTCCTGGAGTGAGATGGAGGTAGGAATTAATTGAGCAGAGATCTGAGGTATCTTCCTGGGGTCCTAGAAATTATCTCAGTAAAGGATGGACTATACAAAATACGTGCTTCCCAGGTGGCACCAGTGGTCAGGAACCCACCTGCCAATGCAGGAGATGTGGGTTCGATCTCTGGGTTGGGCAGATCCCCTGGAGGAGGGCATGGCAATCCACTCCAGCATTCTTGCCTGGAGAATCCCATGGACAAAGGAGCCTTGAGGGCTACAGTTCATGGAGTTGCAGAGTCAGGCACGACTGAAGTGACTTAGCGTGCATGCATATGAAACACATCAAATGGTATTAATGATATTGTGTATTTCACTTTACGTAAAATCTACCTTTAAAAAACCATAAATAGTAAAGTCCAATTAATGGCATGCATGCTGATAGCGATGAAGTGTACTGATGTTCATCAAAAATAATAAATTGATGGATAGAATGGGGATAGATAAATATATAATATAGTAAAATGTAGCTAAGTATTGAATCTAGGTGGTGGATGTGTGGTGATTAGTTGTATAATTCTTCCATCTTCAAAACTTTCAAAATAAAACATTAGGAAATACTAGGATAAATAAAACAAAAATTGAATGGCAGAACCTCTGCTTCTAGGAAAATGGAATAGACTTACTTTTTACTATTTCTCCTGCTAAATACAACTAAAAGATACCCTGGAGGCTATATATAAAACAAACACAAGGGACTTTCCCTGACGGTCCAGAGGTTAAGACTCCATGCTTCCACTGCAGGGGGTTTGATTCCTGGTCAGGAAACTAATATCCTGTATGCTGTGTGGGGTGACCGAAAACAAACAAACAAACAAACCATCAATAGACTAACAAGCTGAAAAGGAAGTAGACCAGCTTGGGACCTCGAGACCTAAGAAACAACATGGAGCTAGTGTTTTCTTTTAGTCTCATGTATTCCCGACTTGCAGCTGAAGTGGTCACCAACAAATAGCCTGCTCCTTCTAGTCAAACGAGCCAAAAAGGACAGGCTAGCAAAACGGAGAATTTTTAGACGAAAACTGCTCCACTCCAGATAAACAAAGCAACCCACTCCAGTACTCTTGCCTGGAAAATCCCATGGATGGAGGAGCCTGGTGGGCTACAGTTCATGGGGTCGCGAAGAGTCGATCACGACTGAGCGACTTCACTTTCACTTTTCACTTTCATGCATTGGAGAAGGAAATGGCAACCCACTCCAGTGTTCTTGCCTGGAGAATCCTGGGGACGGGGGAGCCTGGTGGGCTGCTGTCTATGGGGTCGCACAGAGTCGGACACGACTGACGTGACTTAGCAGCAGCTCCACTCCAGACAAACACCTCAGAAGGAACTGGGACCACCCAAGCCAACAAAGGCTGAGTAGGGAGATCAGCTGTCCCTCCTCACAAAGCTGTAATGAGGAGCCCCAACACCCCTCAAAGAGTGGTGTCAGAGAGGACCAAGTAGAGAGCTGGAACCTTCCTGCATGCCAGCTATAACGAAGCATCGTCTACAGTGTCAGTGGAGACCACACGGGAGCCTGGACTTCCACCCACACCCAGGCACGAGGCATCTCTTCTTTGCCCTCCCTCCCCAAATTGGGATCACACCAAACCACTGCCCAGAGGAACAAGACAACCTCCGTCCACTATGGTGTCACTAGAGACCACGTGGGGATCTGGAAATCGAACTATGCCCAGAGTAATGAAGACCCCTCTCCCTGTTTCTGCCACGAGATACCAACAGAGAATGAAGGGCTGAACCTGGGTTTTTAACCTCCTGGCAGGAGTGAGGCAGCCCCCTTTGCCTCCTTGCCTGAAGAAGTGTCAAGCAAAGCCAGTTAAAACAAAGGGTTTCAATAAAGTTGAACGTTTTTTTTTCAATCAAAAATCACCTGACATACCACAAACCAGGAAAATCTTAAACTAAGTGAGAAAAGATAATCAGTACACACCAACACCTAAATCCTTAGGAGTTCTCCTTCCAAACAAGAATGATAAATCCCATTCTTCCCACTCTGAACGTTGACTCTAATCTCAGGCAGAAATGCAAGAACTGCAGTGACTGAGTCTTTTGTAAATGATCCCATGCTGGCCACAGTGCAGCAAGCAGAGAGATGGGTCAGACTAATTGTAAAGCTAAGTCAGAGTTTAAAAGTAAAATCCTTATTTACTTCACTTCCACTCCTGTCCAACTGCTTTCCTTAAACTAGGAGCAAAACCAGGGAAAAATTGAGTGCATGATATTTCTTCTTCATGGAGACTTTGTGCTGAAGATTCAATTGTGAAACAATTTAAATGTTGTGAAATATAAAAGGACTACCACAAACCTGGGAACTAAAGCTACCATCTCCAATCCACCTCTGTGGCTACAGACACACACTTAGTTCTCATTTTCTCTAAACCAACAACCCTGACACTCCATCAAAATTCTTCTTTTGATCTGAACCACTAAGGAATAATCTTTTTTTTTTCTCCTGAAAAGAAAAGCAAATGAAAACAAAAATTAATTGCTTAGTTGACAGAATGTGACAGGTAGGGAGATTGAATGAGGTAGTTGAAAAATGAAAAATGAAGGTCTTAAAGTTAAATTCATAGCTACACGAGACATCAACTGCCATACCTTTTTTCATTTTGCATTTACAGTTTTAGTCTTTATCTCTGCCCTGGAAAGTGCCAGGGCAGTGTCCTGGGCCAATGACCACAGCACAGTTCACACACACATATCTTGTTCCTGATTGAAAGTATCCACCCATAATTTTGTAATTATGGGGCGATTACAGTAAACCACACTTACAATTAGGAACCATATATTGGCATAGTTGGCCACACTGCCATGGTATTTCTCTTCAGTTATGAACATGAAGGGGACTGTCACTTGCTTTGGAGTCATATGAACAGAAATTTTACTCTGTTCTTTTCCCCAAACACCTACGATACTGCCAGGACCACTGATCATTCTACTATTTTTCTTTTGGGCCAGTGTACCATTAAAGTTGACTTGAAACTTTCTAAAATTGTTTTCACAACAAGTCTAGTGAGTTTGGCATTTACCCTCAGATAAAAACAAATCGCCAGGTAAATCCCAGATGAAAGTCTGAATTTCCTGTTTTAAATGTTAATTTTAACTGACTTACATGTTATGAAGAAAGACCTAACATTCATCAGGTTTTCCTTTTTCACAATGAAAATCAACATTATAAAATAATTTAAATATTATTTAAATATTGTTAAAACCAGTCATTAGCTCTTTGAATGTAGACAATTCAAATGACACAGCTCAGTCTATCTTCCCACCAAAGTCAGTCCATTCCTAACAGAACTTGCCCACACCAACCAGTAAGATCCAGAAAACATATGAAGGTTTTCTCTTTCATTTAAACAGAAATTTATCAATTAGGCAATCCCAGTGCTAATGTGGGAGAAGGCAATGGCACCCCACTGCAGTACTCTTGCCTGGAAAATCCCATGGGCAGAGGGGCCTGGTAGGCTGCAGTCCATGGGGTCGCTAAGAGTCAGACACGACTGAGCTACTTCACTTTCACTTTTCACTTTCATTCATTGGAAAAGGAAATGGCAACCCACTCCAGTGTTCTTGCCTGGAGAATCCCAGGGACGGGGGAGCCTGGTGGGCTGCCGTCTATGGGGTTGCACAGAGTCAGACACGATTGAAGTGACTTAGCAGTAGCAGTACTAATGTGATCACAGAAGCAAAAAATAAATGAAGCTAGATAATTATCATATACATTAAATTCTAGACTTGGGAGAACCTTTTCTTTGATATTTGAGAACTGAATGACAAGGATTCTTAGAAAAATGAAACTATTTAATATGAGAGTATATCGTACTTTTTATAATACTTGATAGTTCTCTGATATTCCAGATACTCATTTCTGATTTTTCTCCACACAATTATTTCAGTCATTGAGAAGGTGAGACAAATGTGACAGAGCATTCCACCTCACAAATTTCACAGGTGAAAGAACATTTAGAAAAGAACCTCAATAAAAGAATTCCTGGGGACCGATTCTAAAGAAAGTGATAGCCACTCTATGAGAAAACAAGTGGTGAAGATGGCCTCAACTGTCCCCTGAAATCCTTACATATCTGAAGGTTAATGAGAATATGTTTTTGAAGCCCAATAATAACAAAAACAAAGAAAAATCATATGTGATTTTAAGAAAAATGCTGAGAATTCTGTTGTACTAAGTATATGCTTACAATACTACTCATAGTGATTTGACTATATCAAAGAATATATCTATTAAAACGGCACTGTACAAAAATGTTTGACATTTAAAAATCAAGAACCTAAAGGAAGTAAGAAAACAAGCAAACCAATGTTTATTTCCTTAAAATATGGCTTCTAGGCTATCCTCTTCGTGCATTTGTAAATTATTATGCTTACATAATATTATCACCATATATAAATATATTCATTTTAATTTCTATTACAGTTTTTTTACATTTCCACTATAATTCTGCCACCTTCCTCTTTAAAAGCTAAAGAACACACAGCAAAGAAACATAGGGCAGCACTTGGGGAACATTTAACTCTATTTTCTACCCTTCCGTGAGGCCTCTCTCTCATAAAGTGACTTAAAAAATATGCTGTCAGACAGGGGCGTACATGCAATTCTGGGCACAGAACCAAGTAGACAATGAGGTCAGAGGGAACTGGCGCTATGCGCCATTGCAGATGAAACTGGCTAACAGTTTCTAGGAAAGTCTGTGGCTCTCCTTGTCTTCAGTCATCTAAAGGAGATCCTTCTTGTTGCTGTTATTTAGGCACTATGACTCTTGGGACCCCATGGGCTGTAGCCTGCCAGGCTCCTCTGGCCATGGGATTTCCCAAGCAAGAATACTGGAGTGGGTTGCCGTTTCCTTCTCTAGGGGATCTTTCTGCACCAGGGATCGAACCTGTGTCTCCTGCATTGGCAGGCGGCTTCTTTACCACTGAGCCACCTGGGAAGCCCACAGAAGAAGATCCTTACTCTTGCTAATCAGCACCGACATTTGGGTTGGATCAAATCTCTCCCTTTTGGGGGGAAGGATGAATAACCAGTGGAAGGAAAGTGAAAAGGAACAGAAGAATAAAAATGTGTGTTATTACATGGGGTTAGGAGTTAATCCTGAAACTGGTATACTTGTAAACAGGATGGAACAATGGATAATAGATGTTAGGAGCCAGATTTCTCATTCTTGGAAATGGAGGTTACAGATAAGCAAAGGGGGAAGCCAGAATGATTGATGTGGACTGGATTAGAGTCAGAGATATCAGTATGAACTCCTGTTTTGAATAGAGAGAGAGAGGGAGGGAGAGAGGAAAGATATAGATAGATAGATAGATAGATTATAAGTATATGTATATACATGGTTTGGTATACATACCTGTATTTTCCATTCATTCTAGGGGCTAGAAGCAGTGACATCCCAGTGAGCACTCAGCCTTTGGTTTCTAACAGCATGCTCCAATAAAAGGAATCAGACCTCTTTCCAGAAATGGCTGCTTCCAGGGCCGGGGCAAGGAAATTACTAGATAAGCCTGGAGCATTTTCCTTTTCAGAAAGGAAACAAGTGCTCAAAACACATTCTCATGAGAGAATGTCAAAGTCACACAGGAGCCAACAGAGAGTTCCATGGGCCAAAGACAGAACAATTTGGGCAATACTGCAGTTTTAGATTATCATCCAAACTGATGAACAGTGAATAAATAAATAAGTATGGGATATAACATCTGTATGGAAGAATTGCAACTAATTTGTACAAAGCTCCACTCTCAAGAAGGTGGGTCTTAACTTCCCACTCCTGAAATGTGTGGGTTTTACATGGTGACTTCCCTTGAAAGACTTCAGTATGGAAAGGTGGGGGAAAAGGGGCAGTTACAGTGAAGAAACTGACAAACACTGCCTCAGCCACGTGACGGATGTTGACTTGATCACTGCTAAGTCATGTTGAGAGCATGGACCCTTGATACAATAGATGAGAATCAGACCTCAAAACCTATAACCCCACTGTATACCTTTAAGACCATGGGTCTTTTCAAATGAGTCAGCTCTTTGCATCAGGTGGCCAAAGTATTGGAGTTTCAGCTTCAGCATCAGTCCTTCCAATGAACACCCAGGACTGGTCTCCTTTAGGATGGACTGGTTGGATCTTCTTGCAGTCCAAGGGACTCTCAAGAGTCTTCTCCAGCACCACAGTTCAAAAGCATCAATTCTTTGGCACTCAGCTTTCTTCACAGTCCAACTCTCACATCCATACATGACCACTGGAAAAACCATAGCCTTGACTAGACGATATGTACAAGTCATCAAATTGCTGTCTCAACACTTTGTATTACCTGATGGAGTCTAATGAGGTAAGTGGCATCTAACATCCTACAAAAGAGCAGACCATGGGCCCAGTAACTACTGATCCCAGTTACTGTGGAACCACACAGTGGCAATTCCCATGCACACGTGCTAGGTTAGTAGCATGACCTGCCTACAGAGAATGACAAATCTAGGAATAAATGTTTAAAGTTACCTGTACTTTATTTTTAAAGCACTGAAGCTCAATTATTTTCAACAACAAACTTCTCTTTGGGAATCAAAACTAAACTTAAAAGACTGAAGTTGATTTTATGACCATGGAGGATACCTTTTCCAGCTCATCCATTTTTACCCCTGAATTCATGGGTATGGGAGAAGAGTAGTATAATTCAGGAACAGAAATCCCAGAGCTCACACTGGTGTGAAAGGTTTGGTGAGCAGAACCAACAGTGAACTAGTCACTGACTCATCCTGGATTTCATGCTCTCCTGAAAGTGGAAATTCACAAGCACTTTATTAAGAGCAGAATTAATAATCACTAGTATTTATTATTTAGAGCCAGGCATTGTGTTGAGTACTTTACCTGCATTCATTAGCTCATGCCAGTGCCTACAATAGCTCTCAGATAAGTACCACTCATCAGTCCCATTTCTGAGACAAGAAAACTCTAACACAAAGACTAAGCATCTAACTCAGTATGTGGTAGCTTGCGTGTGTGCTTACATTCAGACAGAGGAAGATTAAATATGTATCTATTGACTAAATACATAACTAGATTATGGATAAATAGGTATCTTCCAGGACTTCCATGGTGGCTTGGTGGTTAAGACTCTGCACTCCTAATACAGGGGCCACAGGTTCAATCCCTGGTCAAGGAGCTAAGATCCCACAAGCTGCATGACATGGCCAAAAATAAATGAAATAGGTATCTTTCTAGCAGAGATCTTGGGTGAGAAGCGATGTCTGCCTGCCTCCAGAGGTGGACCTCTTAACCACTGTATTGCAAGATCTCCTTTAATTCAGTGCTTTTTTTTTTTCCTTTTTGGCCACACCCTGTAGCACACAGGGTCTTTTTTCCTGGACCAGGGATCAAACCCGTGTCCTCTTCAGTGGAAGTGTGAAGTCTTATTCACTGGGCAGTCAGGGAAGTCCAACCAACTTGGTGCTTTGATTCACCCTGTAAAGGTCAGGGCAGTGATGAAGAGTAAGATAGGATTCTTCCCCTTACAAGACTTCACAGTAAGGTTCAGGAAGCAGGAGTGATCAGTGGTCAATGACACCAGCCAACTGAGAAGGTGCTAGAATGAAGACAAAAGCAGAGCAGTGAGGTCTGGCTGGCGCGGCTTGGGGCGATTTCACAGGGAGTGGGAGACTCACTCACCTGGGAGTTGGTGATGGACAGGGAAGGCCTGGCATGCTGCAATTCATGGGGTCACAAAGAGTCGGACATGACTAAGCGACCGAACTGAACTGAATTGAATGCAGGTGACTCAGGAGGTGTGGGTTCAATTCTTAGGTTGGGAAGATCCCTTGGAGAAGGAAATGGCAACTCACTCTAGTATTCTTGCCTGAAAAATCCCATGGACAGAGGAGACTGGCGGGCTACAGTCCCTGGGATTGCAGTCAGTCAGACATGACCAAGCAACCGAGCATGAATACACAGGGAACTTAAACTGGGACTGCCAAGAGAGTAGCCTTTGCAGGGGAAATCAAGGAAGAGAAATGCCCTAAAAGTGAAAAATCAAGGATGGCTGACCTTTTTAAGTAATGCCAAGAAAAACGTTCTCGTTATCCCAGTGCTGAGCTCATCATCAGACACATATTTATGGGGAAAAAACAAAGCTAATTTATAAAGTCCTATCCTCAAACAAGTGAAATGGTTAAATGTGAAATTTTTAAAAAGAAACTAGAGAATTTTTGTACTTTCTAGATATTAATATATGTAAACTAGATTAAAAATCTGAATTTTATCAGTTAGATCCTAGTTGATGCAGAAGAAAATTGCTTTTCATCTGTTGATTGTTCCTTTAAAAATAATTAGCATTACAGTAACAATCATGGCTAAAAATATTTTTTTAATGTTTAGCCATCATCTTTTTAAATCCAGCAAGAGTAAAAGAACAGAATGCAAACAAGTAAGAAAAGAATGTGAAAAACATTCCAGTAATAGTTAAATAGAAGAGATTTGGTCCCTCTGGAGGAAGACTAATATTTATTTACTAGTTATTTAATTATGTACTAGACTATCATTTGCCTCCCAAGTTGACAATTTCCATTTCACTGTCACTATAGTTATCTACATAGGTTTGGGATTAAATCAGTATTCCCACTGTCATTGAAATGAATGCTATGAAGATTTTTCAAAATAATGTTTGAGAAATAATATGCACACAGCAAGTAAATGATCTGGTACATGAGAGCACCATCCAGATCAAGGTCTAGGTCATTTCCAGGCTTAGAAAACTTCTTTGTGTGCCTTCCCAATCAATACCATCCTCTCCATCCATGTTGTTGTTGTTCAGTTGCTCATTCGTGTCTGACTCTTTGCGACCCCATGGACTGCAGCACTCCAGGCCTCCCTGTCGTTCACTATCTCCTGGGGTTTGCTCAAACTCATGTCCACTGAGTCAGTGATGTCATCCAACCATCTCATCTTCTGTCTTCCCCTTCTCCTCCTGCCTTCAATTTTTCCCAGCATCAGGGTCTTTTCCAGTGACTCAGCTCTTCACATCAGGTGGCCACAGTATTAGAGCTTCAGCTTCAGCATCAGTCCTTCCAGTGGTTATTCAGGATTGATTTCTTTTAGGATTAACTGGTTTGATCTCCTTGCAGTCCAAGGGACTCTCAAGAGTCAAAAGCATCAATTCTTTGGTGTTCAGCCTTCTTTATGGTCCAACTCTCACATCTATACACGACTACAAGAAAAACTATAGCTTTAACTATATGGATCTTTGTCGGCAAAGTCTCTGCTTTTTAATACACTCTCAAGGTTTGTCATAGCTTTTCTTCCAAGGAGCATGCGTCTTTTAGTTTCATGGCTGCAGTCACCATCTGCAGTGATTTTAGAGCCCAAGAAACATCCACATCTCCAAATAACCACTGTTTTGACTTCCATCGCCACTTGTTTTATCTGTTCTAGAACTTCAACTTCTCAGAATTATACAACCTACTCTTTGTTGTATGTGCCTTTTACTGAGCATTGTGCCTGAGAGGCTCATCTAAATACATAAGCATTTCAAAGAAGAGCTACCCAGGTACAAAATGAAAAGTATGCCATCTATCTCAGCAAGACCTCAGATGGGAGAGTACTTAAACATGATGAGTTTTTTCACAGCTCTTCTTTTAAGAAAGGATATCATTTCCACTTTCTTTATCTGGAAAACATAAATAGTAACTCCTTTGCCTTACTAGATTTATGAGAAAACTAATAGACCGTTCAAACCATCTTTTCAGGTTGCCCTGAAGCCATGCTAAATTAGAAGCTCACCTCAACAAGCTTAGGGATGGAGAAGCAGTTTATTTTCTGTAAATAATGACAGCTTTTTAGTCTTATTCTGCATCTGACAGCAGCAATAGTCTGAGCAGCGCAGTCCAGAGAAACACTGAGTATAACATTATCCATTAAAGGATCAACTGTGTTATTACAGGAGTCTTCCACTATCTTAAGTATATTAAAGGCCTATATATGAGGACACTGAGACCCAAGAAGGTTAGTGGCTTTCCAAATCATTAACTAGTCACAGATACATAGTCTAGGTCATCTGATTCCTGACTAGGTGCTTTTCTCCCATTCTCCCTGCTGTCCTCATTGCAATATGATAGCTAAACTCAAGGTGAACCAGCAGCACATCCTAGTACCTCTAGATGAGCAGTAAGACTCTGTTTATAGAGCAAAAAGCAAAGAAGACATCACATAATCAGCACAGACAATAAATCTCAGTTAATATTCGGAATTTTGAGCATCCAGTTGGGATGGCTCACTGTAATCTGAGAAGAGAACTGAGTCCCAGACTCAGCTCTGCTACTTAACTGGCCCTGTGACCTTGAGCAAAGACCCCAATATTTCATTGCTGAGATTATCAGATTCAGTTAAAGGGTCTCTAGGTGCAATAAAATTGATATACTTTTATGTCACATATAGACCTGTTCTAAGTGCTTCATGATTATTGCCTTGTTGTCATCACAACCCTATAAAGTAAGGTGCTATTAGTATTTCAATTTTATAAATGAGGAAGTTGAAGTCCAGAGAGACCAAGCAGTTTACCCAAGGTCACAGAGCCCGTCAGAGAGATTTAAACTCCAGATGGTCTACCTCCTGAGTGTCCCTTGCACAATATGGGCCAGGGGCTTGTGGGTGGGAATACAGCTATATTTTAAGAGAAGGCAAGACATAAAGCCTGATGAATAATAATTCAAGTCTATGCCCGACTGCTTCTTTGGACTAATCTAACGAGTTGGGGCAGATACTGTTCTAGTCTCTGAAACGATGCCCACTGTCATCACAGTTAAGTTCATGTGGGCTGCAGGCAGTGTGTCCTCTTCGCTTATAATAACTACGGTCCTTTGATTGCACAGAATCCTTATTTAACACAGCATTAATTTTAGAAATTTGATACCATCAATTTTTGGACTTGTTTTTCTAACAGAGGCAGCCATTATTTTTAAACCCCCAAAGGGAAAAGCGACTAAAGACTTCCATCTGTCTCGCAAACACTGAGAGAGAATTTCAGAGTTTAAACTTGCGGGCCGATGGGCTGCAGAAGGGGCGTGTTTGTGCAGCTGTGTGACATCCTGGCGCACTGACGTGAACAACAGACCCTAGACTTACTTCAGAACATTTAACAGATTAAATAATGTCACTTGTGCTTAGGGTTGGAAGAAATTCTGACTGAACAGGAGAAAGGTCACCTGGCAAAAGGGAAATCAATTTTAATATAAACAAAAGCATAGTAAGTTTCATATATCACTATTATTGCTGCAAGTCAAGGGTTCTAGAAAGAGTTAGGATGGCTGTGTTTAGGAATAGCGAGACGTGTGCTACAGAGAAATGAACAAACCCACTTCCTACCTTCCTGAGCCATCTCCTCAGAGACCGGGGTAGAGAGCAGGTCATGGTGTATGGCGGGTGTGCTGTCTTTGTGGAAAGGTTTGACACACCTCCAGTGGGCAAACTGCCAAGTAAGAGAAAATCTCACCTCTAAGTGAAGATGGTGACTATTTCCTTTATGCTGAGCTTGTACTTGGGGAGGAAACTTTAGGAGAGAAGCTGGAAGACCTTAGATGTAAATTATAAAATAAACTATAAAATAAAATCTAACAACATCTGGGACTTCCCTGGTGGTCCAGCAGTTAAGACTCTGCACTTCCACTGCAGGGGGCATAGGTTTGATCCCTGGTCAGGGTACTAAGACCCCACATGTCTAGTGGTGTGGTCAAAAATAAAAATAAAAAAATAAATAATACAAGAGACTTCCCTGGCGGTCCAGAGGTTAACACTTCGCCTTCCAGTGTAGAGGGTGCGGGTTCAGTCCCTGGTCAGGGAGCTAAGATGCCACGTGACTTGCAGCCAAATAATCAAAACATAAAACAGAAACAGCATTATAACAAATTCAATGAAGGCTTTTTAAAAAATATGGTCCACATAAGAAAGTCTTTAAAAATTTTTTTAAATAAAAAATAAGCTAAAGACAATTAAAATTTTTTAAATGTAATGATTTTGGATCCACTTTGTCCCATAAAAAATTATGGAAAACTTCCCAGTAGAGGATGAGTGTAATAGAAATATTATTAAAATAACACATTAAATCTGGACTAGTAGCTTTGGGTCAAAAGATCCGTAAGAGTCTACTTATACTGTGACTAATCCTCTCTGCAGTCCAACAGTCCCCTGGGAATCACACCAAGTTCTGTGAAGAGACGGGTGGCCACGTGTAAAATTCTGGACTATCCCCCCAAGGCAGAAATGAAACCTTATACAAGGGAACGCAGGACACTAGGAGATACAAGCTGTAGGCTTATACAATAGAAGGCAGAAAGCTGGGAGAATTTATGTCAATTAGTCATAAAGAGTCCCCAATGCACTCAGCTTTATACCCCCATGATTCAGTTAAAAGAGGGGACTGTAACAACCCAGGCATCTGAACTTGGACTGGAGCAGAGAAAAGGGACTAGAAATGATGAATGCCTCCAACAGACATTGAGAAGGAAGAAGTAAGGAGGCCAAGGGGCTGCCTGGAAAAGACACCGGCAACTCCAGGGTCTGAACCTCTCCGAGGATGCAGTGGGGTGTAGAGATGAAGGCTTAGAGAAAAGGTTTGTGGCTGGAGTTCAAGCACCCTGAACATTCAAGGGAAGATGTGAGTAAATACAGTACTGCTGGTGCTGCTAAGTCGTTTCAGTCGTGTCGGACTCTGTGCGACCCCATAGAGGGCAGCCCTCCAGTCTCCTCTGTCCCTTGGATTCTCCAGGCAAGAATAATGGAGTGGGTTGCCATTTCCTTTTCCAATGCATGACAGTGAAAAGTGAAAGTGAAGTCGCTCAGTCGTGTCCGACTCTTAGCGACTCCATGGACTGTAGCCTACCAGGTTCCTCCGTCCATGGGATTCTTCAGGCAAGAGTACTGGAGTGGGTTGCCATTGCCTTCTCCATTACAGAAACTGATCTATGTTAAAAAGAAAAAGATATTTAACAGTACTAGACATTAGCAAGAAAACAGAGGTGAAGTTAAAGAAGTTATTAGGGGTGGTTTTTCCAAATAAAAGCAGAGCTAAGTTGACCTCTTAGAGGATGATTACATGAAGGAGATAGCAACTTCCCTGGTGGCTCAGATGGTAAAGAATCCGCCTGCTATGTGGGAGACCTGGGTCTGATCCCTGGGTTGGGAAGATCCCCTGGAGGAAGGCATAGCAGCCCTCTAGCACTCTTGTCTGGAGAATCTCCATGGACAGAGGAGCCTGGTGGGCTATAGTCCATGGGGTTGCAAAGAGTCAAGACACGACTAAGCGCAGACACGACTGAGCAACTAAGCACACCCACACAGCTTTCCCTAGGAAAGGTATCTAACTAAATTGGAGCTAAAACCCAATTGCTTTTGTTTTTTCTATTTTTCAGGGATTACACACGAGAATTCAAATTTCTCATATTAGGAAACCAGCTAGAAAACCATGAAACCATTTTTTTTTTAACCTGTTATATTCTTTCATAACATTATTAGGGGTACTGAGCTATGTGTTGCTACTTAAAACTTCTGATTCACTCAATACATTGCAAACTGGTAGAATTACAAGGCCCTTTGCACAGCAGCCCAGTGTCTGGTGGCAAATATTTGACTATATAATGTAACATGCTCAATTATCAGGAATCATTCTTTAAAATAGGCAACCCACAAGTTACTGTTCCATTTTAAACAGAAAACACCACCTCTTCTATCTCAATTCTCAATTGAGAATCAAATATCTCCTGGGATGCCAGTCTGTTAAAGCAGGCAAACACCACAAATCAAGAAATGATTGATACTTATGTTGCTCTATATGAAAACTTCCAGAGAAGTAAGCAAATGTCTTGTTAAATTCCAAGAACCTTGGACTTCTTTGGTACTGAGAGTCATCAGGTAAAGGAAAAAGTTTATTTATTTTTTTAAATTCACACAGTGTGTATGCGTGTGTTGAGGGGTTGGGGGGGATGCTGCTCCACCGTGTTTACGGGCTAAGAAGAAAGCCTGGAGGGAGAGAGAAAGTGAAGATCTGAGAGAGAATACACTAGAATGTGAGAACTGAACGCCTGCAGGATAAGGGCAAGGCGTGGGTGGAGGGGCAGAGCCCGAACCTCACATGGTGAATATCAGGAAGTCACCAGAAAGTCAGGAAATGACAGCAGCAAAGACGTGGGAAGAGAAACTCAGCAGGATGGCACATATTTCAAATGAGAAATAACTTTCAAAAGAAAGTTGACCTCCTAGAGGATGATTACATTAGGGAGGTAGCAGCTTCCCTGGAGGCTCAGACGGTAAAGAATCACCTGCAGTGTGCGAGACACAGGATTTAATGCCTGGGATGGGAAGATTCCCTGGAGGAGGGCAACTTAACTCCTCTTCCACGCAATACTAGAAGCAAAACAGGCAGGAGTGGTGGGCGATCAGGAATGGACAGAAGGTCAGTAGTGAGGGGTGAAGGAACACAGCCTCTTCCACCAGGGCAGAGCTGCCAAGGAGAGGTGGGTTTCTGATCAAACAAAAAAGAAGAGGAAGAAGTCCACAAAGAGATGAGGATGTCGGAAACTCTGCTTCCTGTGGAACGGAGTCATCCATCCGTAATTAATTTCTTGAGACAAGGTAATGCACTGGGGCTTTGAGTGAGCAAAAGTGGACTGGATCTCTGCCCTTAGGACGCTTATTTATGGTCTCTGATGGGAGCTGACATTATCCTGGCAACATCCACTCCAGCACAGAAATACAGCAGGTACTGAGAGCACAGGGGGTGAGGCGGCTGAGGGGCTCCCAGTGAGGCAGGGCAGCACGAGTTCTTGGGACAGGCATAGCATGAAATGGTCTCCCAGTTCTGAGTTAAAATTCAGGATAAAATTGTTTGAGGGGTACAGAGATTTAGCCCAGTTTCATAACACTACTTAAAAAGTAGAAACACCCTGTCTCAATTAAGCAGGAGACCACTGAAAACTCACTGAAAAGCAAAGGATTAACATTCCTTAGTTTGAACAACACCTAATTCTCTAACTACAGAGACAGAGACAAGAAAGACAGAATTCCATTAGCTGTGTTTTGAAAAAATAATTACAGTAAAGATGCCTTCAAAGTTGATGTTACTTTTTTTCTCCAATATAGTCACTAAAGATATCCCAATTACAAGATGTTCTATTTCAGTTTCCTTCTTGAAAATGACATGTGTGTTAAGCAAGCATTCCAGAGAACGAGCTGTACCAGCAGGACTTGGATGTAACACTACACAGAAAGCCTCTGAATCCAATTAGGGCACCGTCGAGCCAACCAGCTGATTCCAAAGTCCTTTTCTGATATTATTTTTATTAAGATTTTCAATACTGGCCAGAAGGAATGTTGACCGTGTACTAGAATGATGAAAAATGCCCATAACTGAGCTTCAGAACTAGCTAGTTGTTACAGACTTCCCGGAAGCCACAAAATTATTCTTAACTACTGTTCTTATCAAGTGAGTAGGGGAAAAAAGATTGCCTTTTTGAAGAGTTAGGACATGAAAAAAAGAAAAAAAGGACTAGTCTTCCCTGCTATATCGGGAGTCCCATGATTCCCAGTGATACCCCCAACCCTGAACATAAGACACAGAAGGTACTTGATAAATATTTACAAAATGAATAACTAAGTCATGCACAAACGTTTGGCAATAATTTACAAAGCCTGGCCTATCTAGGCTATGATTTATTTTAGCAGGTCTTTAGATTTTTCACACAGGGGAAATTGTTTCCAACAGCGCTTTCCTGTAGAATTCCAAATATTTTGAAAGATAATATAACAGACACTAAAGTTTGAAATTAAGAAAATATCAAAGCCACCAGAAAGGGTGATTAACACTCAGAACAATGGTACATGCATTGCTGACAAACTTTTCAGGTGAACAAACACTTGCTGCTTACTATGTAATTTTAAATAATGTAAAAAGACAATAATTAAAGATAAATCATGAAAAAAGAAAACAGTTGGAATCATTTAGAGGTGAACTTATCTTTCAAGAACTTCCTACTGAGACTTCCCTGGCAGTCCAATACTTCAAATGCAGGTGGTGTGGGTTCGATCCCTGGTTGGCAAACTAGGATCCCCTATGCCTCATGGCGCTCCCCACCTCCCACCAAAAAATAACTTCCTATTTTCACCACACAGCGTGAGTGGTGAAAATTATCAGTTTTTAAGAAGCTACTCATCCACACACACCACACTGGCATCGCTTTTTCCTTCTCTGAACACTACAAGCACATCAGGCATCCCAGGTTTGCCGATCTTCCCAACCCAGGGATCGAACCCACATATCTTGCATCTCTTGCACTACAGGCAGACGCTTTACAGCTGAACCATGGGGGAAGCCGCAAGCAACTAGAAAGGAGCTATGAAAAGGTCTGGAGGGGAATAAATGATAGAAGTGGATTATTTCTGATCTGGAGCAATGGAAGCAATGGGATGTCTTTGAAAGCTATTTTTCTGGTCTTCCAGCAGGTTCCAGAAAAACAAAAACATCTCCCTCCACAATAGACACCTGCATAGAGCCACCTGCAATCTCCACTGGTCTCCAGACAATTGCTGGGAGCTGCTGAGGCAAATGAATACTCAGGGGAGATCCCTGTTATCCTCCAGCAGAAATGCTCTGGACTCAGGGAAGAAACAAAGCAAGAAAGCGGACATCACCAAGAATGAGAGAACAAGCCCAGGTCTGGACTTGGCTCTATTTCCCACCAGGTGGGAAATTGCACAATTTATTTTTATGCTTAAACTTGCAAAAAATTTAAAGAGTTAAAAAAAAAAGTTTTATTCAAAAGACTGGTTGCTTGCTTGGTTAATATAATACTTAGTGATTCATGTTGAAAACCCAGTTATAGAACTGCCTACATGTAGTGGGGCTACAAGTTTGTTCCTTTAGCTTTTGTTGTTGTTGCTGTTATAGCTGCCAAGCACAGGAAGTTGCATTTTACTCCTGTTTCCAAATATACCTAATGTCAAAATCTAAAGAGGGAAAAAAGTTCCGCTTTATGACTCTTAACCTCAGATCCTTTGCAGTTAAGGCCTTTAGGTTTAACACAGGTAGCTCAGTCCTTAAGGACTCTAGTTCACTGGGACAGGTTATCCACTGGACTGGCTAAGAAATCGCTGCAAAGGAAGCCTCTGTTTATTCTGCACCTTTCCCTATTTGAAAGTTAACCAGAACCTTGTGCCCATTCTCTTCATCCCTAGGACCAGATCTCCAGCAAGAAAAATAAGCTTAGACTGGCACTGTGAGACCACAAGTAATTATTCATTAAATCCTGATCTGTTATTTCCATTGTATAAGAAGTTCATTCCTAAGCCTGAGGCTACTGAATTTTGCATCTGAAATATCAGGGTCTTGGGCCAGGTGAAATGCTCTCACTTGGAAGACAGCAGTGTTCTGTGACTTTTAACCTTCCTTAGATTGCGTGTTTAGCAGATTCTAATCTGCAAAATGCCTTAAAAGATGAGAAAGTGACAGAGTCACAATTAGTGGGAGAGGGGGCTTGGCTAAGAGTTTCTGTATGCCCCCACCTCCACCCCATCACTATTAGGATTCAGATCAAGGCCCCCAAAGAACCAGGTCTTTTGTGCAGCTCTTTTGGGGCAGTGTTTTCTATCTCAGCTATATCACGGTCTAACTTACTTCTGGGCTTCCCCGGTGGCTCAGCAGTAAAGAATACACCTGCAATGGAGAAGACACAGGAGATGTGAGTTTGATCCCTGGGTCGGAAGATCCCCTGGAGGAGGGCACGGCAACCCACTCCAGTTTTCTTGCCTGGAGAATCACACACACACACACGCACGCATGCACGCACGCACGCACACACACACACACACACACACACACACACACACACACACACACACACACACACACACCAAATCTTACTTGTGTGCTTAACTCTCTGGAGGGACCTATTCAATTTAAATTAAGAAAATTTGAACCTCAAAAAGGTGAGTGTGCTTTTGAAGCATTATCTTCATGATTTGTGAAGATGAGCAAGTCCACCCAACTGCGCATCCCAGTGAATAATGTCTTTTAATACAGGATAGGAAGGTCTTCTGCCCATTTTTTGATTGGGTTGTTTGTTTCATTGATATTGAGCTGCATGAGCTGTTTGAATATTTTGGAGATTAATTTCCTGTCAGTTGTTTCATTTGCAAATATTTTCTCATTTGCAAATATTTTCTGAGGGTTGTCTTTTCATCTAGTTTATGTTTTCTGGCCAGCGGGGGGCGGGGGTGGGGTGGGAGGGTGTTGTTGTGGGATGATGAGTTAGTGTTTAATGGGAACAGAGTTTCAATTTAGGAAGGTGAAAAATTCCGGAGATGGATGAAGGTGAGAGTTGCATAGCATGTGTATGTATTAGGACTACTGAATAGTAGACTTAACTATGGTTAAAATAGTATATTTTATATTATGTGACTTTTAACACAATAAAAAGAAACACACATTAAAAAAAAGAGAGGTAGGAAAGTATCAACGAAAGCCTTCTGAGTATTTTGCAATGTGATGGGATATAACACAAATGTGTTTAGTCACACACGAATCATCTTTGGATTACCAACGTGATTCAATGGGGCTGTGAGAACATTCCTGTTCGGGTTTTACTTTGACAGGTGTTTAAACACTATCTTTCTTTAGCATCCCTATTCATTTCCTTTCTTATTTTAGCAGCTCTTTGTGAAGAGACATGTCACTCTGCTGGATACCAAACACATCTAAGACAATGAAAGCATACCAAGTAAGAAAAATCAAACCCAGCAGAGAAAAAGTATATATGGAGTGACATCTGGAAACAAAACATTTCTCTAGATAGCATGCCTCACCCTCCAGGGGCCTTGAAGAAGATTACAAAACCAATCAGGTAGCACATATATAGTGGATGACCACACTGGCATTAGGATCTTGATAAGCTATTTTTTTCTCTCTCAGTGTTACTCAAATCAACTTGGTGTTCCAGTCACAAGATACTGGTAATTATTTCCTATGCAATTATGGTGGCAATGTAACATTCACGTAGACTATTTCCCAATTTCACCCTATAGATACTTTGCATTCTACGCTTCACTTCCTGCGTGGCACTGTCTCATGACATTCGTTGATTGCCATTGCTGAAAATCCCCTTCAGAGCATCTTCTCACTCAAGTCATTCCTGTTGAATATGTGGTACTGCTGGAGGTGAGCAGAGAACAGGCTGGGATCTGTTAATGAGTGGAATTGAAGAAACCAGGAGAAAGATAACAGATCTGAGGTGCTTTATGGGCCACTGTGAATGGACCCCAGTTTGCAAACCTGTTTCAAGAACAGGGTTACAGGCTGAATTGTGTCCGCCCAAATTCACATGTTGAAGTCACACCAAAAGCCTCAGAATGTGACTATATTGGATATGGCCTTCAACGAGATAATTAAGGTAAAAATGAGGTCCTATGGGTGGGCCCTCATCCAATATGACTGATGTCTTTATAAGAAGATGATTTTGGACGTAGACATGTGTATGCGCAGAGGAAAGACCCCAAGAGGACACAGGGAGAAGGGCCTACAAGGCCTCAGAAGAAAACACACCTTGATCTTGGATTTCTGAGTCCTCAGCTCTTGGACTCAAAACTGAGAAAAGAAATTTTGGCTGTTTTGACTCTGACCATTTGTTATAGCTGCCCTGGCAAACTAACACAGGCATTTACCATTGTCTGTAAAGCTATTTATTCATGGGCTTCCCCGACAGTTCAGCAGTAAAGAATCCACCTGCAATGCAGGAGACGCAGGTTTAATCCCTGGGTTGGGAAAATCCCCTGAAGGAGGACATGGCAACCCGCTCCAGTATTCCTGCCTGAAAAATCCCAGCAACACATTGAAAGCGGTGAAAACGCTGCATGGCTTTCAACTTCACCTCTACCTCTCCCCACTGAAAAGAGGGGAAAAGAAAGCTGCGTTAAAGACTTCTGCTCTGCCGACTGGATGGCGGCTTTGTAAATTGAAACATCATCGTTTGGAAAATGAGGTATAAAGTGTTCTGATATTCTGTGGTTGGATGACTCAAGAGGGGGTCGGTTTTCTAAAAGTGCACAGTTCTAGATTCTTTTCCAAATCTCCAGTTCGATTTTATCCTTTTCATGTTTTCTTTCCAAAAACTGGCAGCCAAGTACTTTCCAAGAGACAGAACACCAGTCGCGCACATATGTATACAATTCCGTTTTAGAAGACGTTAGGAAAATGAGGCTCAGCTCAGTCTGGCCCACAGGAACATTCGACGTGAGCTCCGTTAACTCCTTCTTCCAAGTTTCCATCCTCAGCCGGCTCCTCCACAGACAGCCTGGCATGTCAGCACAAGTAAACTTTACAGATGTAGAGGAAATTTTGAAAAACACAAAAATAGATGGAATCGGCAACAGCGATCCTGAATTGTCCCGTCACGTTGCCCCTTCTCAGCCCCGTGGTGGCTACTCAGCTATGGTCAGAAGCACTTTTATTCTAGAAGGAAGGTCCGAGGCCAACTCAGCAGGCCCACCTCAGAACACCTCAGGCAGTCAACGGAGGCCTTCCTAGGAGAGGCTGAGAGACTCTTTAGAAAAAGCTTTTAAGAGAACTGACTAGAATTTACTTCACAATGGGCAAGGTACTGCAAGTAGGCCCACCGTTGACAGGAAAGACCCCTGAAGTACAGAGGCAAAAATAAAAAGCTAAACGTTTCCAAAAAGGAACATATGAAAAGAATTTTTAAATAAACGACTGCTTCCTTTTGGAGTTTTCAGAATGTGCTGCCCACATCTCTGAAGGGCTCGGCCTTCTTTTTAGAAATACGTTTCAGTCAAATCTTTCTCACAGTTCCTCCCACTCATTATTAAACACCTGTTTTCATCCAGTGCCCTGTTCTTTGACTTTGGTTCCTCCTTCAGTAATTAGACCACAGCTACCTCCAATGCAGTTCACAGGGGTCTTCCTGAAAAGGCAACAGAATTGAAATTCTGTGACTTTCCCTTAAATAGTAACTGACCTTCTGAAGCCTCTTTCCCTTCGAGTGTAACTACATTTAGCTCAAACGTGACTACTGTGGGAAATGAATTATTTTGCAGCTAATAATATTAATAAAATGTACGCAAGATTTTCTGGCAATGAGATTTCACCAAAATTGTACTTGGAAATGGGAATACTTGCTTCTGAACAGGACATGTTAATGAGCAAATCCATCAAGGCACTGGGTACAGAACATCAGTGTTTGTTAACTGGACGCTCTGTAATTTCCACCTCAAGTCAAGACAAGATACACATTGCTGGCAAAGAAATTTTGATCTGAAGCCACCCTCTGAATATTACTAATCTCCAAAGGAGCTTTCTCACAAGAATCTTCTGGAACACTTGCTAAAAAACCAGATTCCAAGACTCCTCTTCAAAAGATTCTGATTTTGCTCATCTAGAATATGGAGCCCCAAACTGAGTGTTTTTAGCAAGCATGTAGGTGATTCTCACAATTGGACAAGTTCATGAAATACTAACCTTTAATTGTAACACGCTAGGTTTCTGTTTGGACCAGTATCCCACATCCTTAAAATGCACAAATTACAGGAAAATTACAGTTATTCTAAACAGACCTTAAACATATTATCAAAATAAACTCTGGCTGCTCAGAGGGTAAGGAATCCATCTGCAATGCAGGAGACTCAAGTTCAGTTCCTGGGTTGGGAAGATCCCCTGGAGCAGGGAATGGCAACCCACTCCAGTATTCTTGCCTGGTGAATTCAATGAACAGAGGAGCCTGGTGGGCTACATTACATGAGGCTGCAGAGTCGGACATGATTGAGCAAATAACACTTTCACTATTCAAACATTTTAATAAGTCTGTTCAGCTATGAAACTTGTAAACTTTCATAAAACATTTTTTACATTGTGATAACAAAAGTAGGTCAAAGTCAAGTTCTTGTGGGACAATCATCCAAGAAAGTCTTGAAATGAATAAAAATCTGCTAAACTTCTAAAAAATAAAGTCTTCTAAAAAAAGAGAAAAAGTTAATCATGATGGATTATAAGTGGCAATGGGTGTTTGCACATATACAGTAAGTTTGCTTTTGCTAGCTTTATGACCCACCCAAGCAATCAAGTATGAAGGCAGGAAAAACAGGTACTAATACAAGGTGTGTGGGGGTTGGGGGTGGGGAAGAGGACTTCCTTGGTGGTACAGTGGATAGGAATCCGCCTGCCAATGCAGGGGATACAGGTTTGATCCCTGGTCCAGGAAAATTCCACAAGCTGCAGAGCAACTGAAGCCTCAGCTATGGAGCCTGGGTGCTGCAACTCCTGAAGCCCATGCATCTGGAGCCTGTGCCCGGCAACAAGAGAAGCCACCACAATGAGAAGCCCATGCACCACGACAAAGAGCAGACCCTGCTCACTCCAACAAGAGAAAGCTGATGTGCCGATGGGCAGCAAGAAAGACCCAGTGCAATCAAGTAAATAATTTAAAAGGGGGGAGGGGCTTCCCTGGTGGTCCAGTGGCTGGGAGTCCACCCGCCAATGCAAGGGGCATGGATTCGATTCCTGGTTGGGGAAAGACTGCACATCCATGGGATAACTAAGCCTGTGTGCCACATTTACTGAAGCCCACTCGCCCTAGAGCCCAGGCTCTGCAACAAGGGAAGCCACTGCAATGAAAAGCCCACACACCAAAACTAGAGAGGAGCCCCTGTCACCGCAACTAGAGAAGGTTCGCACACAGCAGCAAAGATGATGTGGCCAAAAATGAGAAAGAGATAAATTTTAAAAAATAAAAGAAAGAAAGAAAATCCCCAGGAGCTTTTCTCAAGAAGCTATCTGTGTGCTCGGCCAAAATAAGGAAATAGATGCAGGGAAAACGTCAGACATGGCTCTAGCTATCTGGAGATCCAACAGAAGAGGGAAATAGTAGAAATCCCCAGAATGATGTGACGAGAGGTCCCAGGGCAACAGCCTATTTCCTATTTAGAGGAAATAGGGCCCAAATTGGAACAAAGACCTCAGATAAACTTCTCAAAGAAGAACTTGAAAGAATAACAAAATTGTCTGGACATACTGAGAAGAGACCTATGTAACTGGGAGAAGGTTTGGGGATGGGAATACAGGATCCTCAGCCAAAACATTATTAGGGAAAGCAAAAGCAAGGCAGGAAGGAAAAAGGAACCACGGTTTACCTCAAGGCTTAGCTGTCATCAGCTTTTATGGAGTTATAAGTGATACTGATCTAATCTAAAGGACAACAGAAAAATGCTGGGAAGATGAGAACATCATCAAAGGATGGGAAATGCATGACTGGGGTGGGGGCAGGGGTGAGACAGTTTGAGAAAGGAATGTGTCAAGCTGAACAGCCAATAATTAACATTGTAAACACAGTATTTAGAGATTGGAGACAAAATACTAAATCAGTTTAAATGACTTTACGTTTCTTGGATGCCACTTAACTTTCCAATCACGGCCTATCACTCTACTAATATATGACATGGTCAAATAGACTATTCATTTATTCAGGAGTTTTTTGTGTCCAGACCCATCTAAGAATAAGAAGGGTCTTCCTTGGTGTCTCAGACGTTAAAGAATCTGCCTGCAATGTAAGAGACCAGGGTTTGATCCCTGGGTCAGGAAGATCCCCTGAGAAGGGCATGGCAACCCACTCCAATATTCTTGCCTGGAGAATCCCATGGACAGAGGAGCCCTGCAGGCTACAGTCCACGGGGCTGCAAAGAGTCGGACATGACTGAGTGACTAACACGCTCGTGTTCACAGGAATAAGAAGACACGCTGGTAAACAACACAGGTAAGTCCTTCGCTCTTGGAGCTTAGGTCCTAGTGAAGGGAGGCAAAGAAAAAGCAACCACACAAACAAGATATCTGAGTGATAAGTGCAATGACAGAGCAGAGAAGTGTGACTGAGGGGTGGGCAGGAGAGGTTCCTGTGAAGAGGGTGACGCAGGAGCTAAAAACAAGGAGCCAGCTTTGGAAGGAGCCAGAGGCAGAGTGTCTCAGGTCTCCTGCACTTACAGGAAGCGCTGCCAAAGTCATGGGTAAGAGTGAGCCAGGCTTGTGAGATGACGGGAAATGGAACTGAAATTGTTGGGGTTGATAGTGAGGGGCAAAGTGGTGGAGATGAAGTCAAGAGTTGGTGGTATAGTCACTAAGTTGTGTCTGACTCTTGAGACCCCATGGACTGTAGCCCACCAGGCTCCTCTGTCCATGGGATTTCCCAGGCAAGAATACTGAAGTTGACTGCCATTTCCTTCTCCAGGGGATCTTCCCGACTCAGGGATCAAACTCGGGTCTCCTGCATTGCAAAAGGTCTCCTGCACTGCAGGTGGATTCTTGACTGACTGAGCCACCAGGAAAGTCAGAGAGATGGGAGGAAATCAGGGATCACATGGAATCATGTATGGCTTTGAGGATGCCAGGGTGAAATCCAGATTCCATTCTAAATGCAACAGCAAGTCATAGGAAGGTCTTGTGTAAGGAAGTGACATGATTTATGCTGTTAAAAAATTACTTTAGCTGTTGTGTGGGAAATGAATTGCACAAGGTTGAGAACACAAGCAGGATACAAGTGCAAACCTACCGAGGTTAGGCACACAATGGATGGACCGTAGAGAGAGACGGTAGATTGGACGGTGGCAGTAGACAGAGTGAGAGGGAAGTGAGCAGACTTTGAGATGTACTCTTAAAGAAGAATGGGTAGGACATTCTAATAGATCAACATGAAGAGGAAAGGGAAAAACCCAAGGATGAATCCTAGATTTCTGGCTAGAATGAGTGAGTGATTAAGAGGTATTTTGCTGAAATGCAGAAAGTCAAAGAAGAACCAGTTGGGAGGGCAAAATCAAGACTTCCACTGGACTTCCCCGGTGGCTTAGATGGTAAAGCGTCTGTCTACACTGTGAGAGACCTGGGTTCAATCCCTGGGTTGGGAAGATTCCCTGGAGAAGGAAATGGCAACCCATTCCAGTACTCTCACCTTGAAAACCCCATGGATGGAGGAGCTTGGTGCAGGCTACTATCCATGGGGTCGCAAAGAGTCGGGCACGAACTATCCATGGGGACGCAAACAGTCGGGCACGACTGAGCAACTTCACTTCGCTTGTGAGATGCGCATTAAGGATTCAAGCAGATCTGTGAAACAGGCAGTTGTCTATTTGAGCCTGGAGCATGAAGAAAGGGCAGATTTGCAGATACAGACTTGGGCATCACCCAGGCACCTCCCCCGCCAGGTCAGGTGTTCATTCCAGCTTGTTGGATTTTCGGAGTCTACCTCTTGCTTCTTGTCTTCAGTCTACCCCCACGAAATCAGTACTGCAAGCAGCAGGCAAATTCAGCCCTTTAAAGAAAAGCTCTCATCATCTCTCTCACTTAATAAAAGCCTTCCATCATTCTCACCACCCGTGCCCCCCATGTCTTGCACTCTTGCCTTCCTGCCCTCTCCAGCTCAGTTTGAATTCTTGTTCCTCTTCTGTCATTTTTAGCCTCCCAGGTCTGCCCCCAGTTTTCTGGCATCCCTTTCCCTTCCAGCCCCATTTCTGCACATCTTTACTAAGTGTCTCCTTGGTTTGAATCCTGTGGGCAAGGTCTGTGCCTGATTTATCTTTGAATCTTTCCTCCAAAGTTTAGCCCGGTACCTTACACATAATTACTCCAGTTCCAGAAACTGCTTGTTAGATGAAGGTGCCACTCTTTCTCTTCACTATCCCCTCACAAAATGAGTTGATTTCTAGGAATATCTCAAAACTGTCCTAGTATTAAGGCTTCCAGTGTTATATCTGACAGAAGGCTTACATGAATAAACACATCCAGTCCCTTGAAATGGAGATAAATGAAGGAGTAATTTACAAACATAAGTGATAATGGTCAGATCCGACTTCGAAGTCATATTATCTGCCCATTCCCTTCTGGGAAACAAAAGCTATTTCGGTTTTGGTTCCCCTGCTTCAGATGGGGGTGGGGTGGGACAACCAAGAAGTGTTTCTTTTCTTAAGACTATTTCCATCTCAATATCACTTTTCTCTAAGTTGAGTCTTCACTAAATATGACTCTTTATTTCCAAGAATAGAAACTCACAGTCAGTTACACTAAAGTCCCTAGGACAAGAAAGTATGTTGGAACCTTTCCTCTATTTAAATTAAACAGGCTTAATTAAAGGATCAACAATTCAAGTTTCTTATCTCCTTCCCTCCTGCATTAAGTAAGCAAAGGATGAAGTCTGACTCGCCCATCAGTTGTTATCTTTTCAGACAGCTAAAGATAAAATAAATTTATGTTAAAAACATCACTGCTGACAGTGACTGCAGCCTTGAAATTAAAAGATGCTTGATCCTTGGGATAAAGGTTATGACAAACCTAGACTGCATACTGAAAAGCAGAGACATCATTTTGCCAACAAAGGTGCAGAGTCAAAGCTGTGGTTTTTCAAGCAGTCATGTATGGATGTGAGAGTTGGACCATAAAGAGAGCTGAGCGCCAAAGAACTGATGCTTTAGAATTGTGGGGCCGGAGAAGATTATTGAGAGTCCCCTGGGCAGCAAAGAGATCAAACCAGTCAATCCTACAGGAACTCAACCCTGAATATTCACTGGAAGGACTGATGCTGAGGCTGAAGCTCCAATACTTTGGTTACCTGATGGGAAGTGCCAGCTCACTGGAAAAGACCCTGATGCTGGGAAAGATTGAGGGCAGCAGGAGAAGGGGGCAACAGATGATGAGATGGTTGGATGGCATCACCGATGGACATGTGTTTGCACAAACTCTGGGAGACAGTAGTGAAGGACGGGCAAGCCTGGAGTGCAGCATTCCATGGGGTTACAAACAGCCAGACACAACTGAGCAACCCAACAACAACAAAACACCATTTAGGATATTACTCACTGGCCAGACCTGATAAGCAACAAACCAAAGAGAAGTAATAAGGTTCAAATTTGTGTTCATTTTCTTTTTCTCCAGTGGATTGACATTTTTCTTAGTCAAAGAAAAAAAAACTAAAAAAGCAGGTTTACTATAGGCTGTAGTAGGACCTATATTTTTGTTTTCATCATTGAATTCACAGGAAATAGTAAAACTGGTTGAAAAACAGTCATTGACCTTAAAGCTGAGTCAGAGTCCATGACAGCTGGAGAAAAACTGATAAACCTGCAGGTCAGCTATGGCTTTAATTCCAGAGGAGGTCCCGGTGGATGCTGCGCATGGAAACTCTGGCCTTGATCATGTCCAAAGCAGAGGAAAGCCATGACTGTCACACTTTTCATAAATGAATTTCCTCTTTGTCTGCCTGTATAGATTTTTCTCCATGCACATATTTTAAAACTAGAATTATATAACTTCAAATAACTGCTTTTTCACATTCTTACACTATTTATTATGAAAATCACTTTACAATAATATTGTTACATCATTTTTAACTGGCCAGTTTTATTACATGACTATATCTCAGCTGGGATTCCCTCAGCGGTAAAGAAGCTGCCTGCCAATGCAGGAGCCATAGGTTCGATCCCTGAGTCAGGAGGATCCCCTGGAGAAGGAAACGGCAACTCACTCCAGTAGTCTTACCCGGAAAATTTCATGGACAGAGGGGCCTGGTGGGCTACAGTCCATGGGTTGCAAAAGAGTCAGACAAGACTTAGTGACTAGACAACAACAAATCTCAACTAATTAATTATATTGTTTGACTATTAGGTTATTTCCAATTTGGGGCTTTGAGAAACATTGCTCCAGTGAGCAAATAATTACTCCCTTTACAATATGCTTCTGAAAGTGAAAATACTGGGCCTGAGTATCATATGCACATTTTAAGATTTTTAATCCATAATACCAAGCTGCTCTCCTGACTGCTGTTGTTGTTCAGTCAATCAGTCATGTCCAACTCTTTGTGACCTCGTGGACTGCAACACACCCAGGTTTCCCTCTCCTTCACCATCTCTCGGAGCTTGCTCAAACTCATGCCCATTGAAGTGATCCCATTCAACCATCTCACCCTTCGTCATCTCCTTCTCCTCCTAACCTCGATCTTTCCCAGTATCAGGGTCTTTTCCAATGAGTTGGCTCTTCACATCAGGTGGCCAAAGTATTGGAGCTTCGATTTCAGCATCAGTCCTTCTAAACAATATTGAGCGCTGATTTCCTTTAGGATGGACTGGTTGGATCTCCCTGCAGTCCAAGGGACGCTCAAGAGTCTTCTCCAACACCACAGTTTAAAAGCATCAATTCTTCGATGCTCAGCCTTCTTTATGGTCCAGCTCTCACATCCTGTACCAATTTCAACTACCACAAGACAACATCTCCCAGAAATCATTCCTTTTAATCTTTACTAAATTCATAGGTGATCACTGGCATCCATTTTTTTTTCACTGAACTGCTTAAATTTTACTCATTATATCAAATGGTCGCTTGCATTTCTTCTTTGGTTGAGTAATGTGGGCAAGTTAATTCTTATGCTTCAGCTGTCCTCATCTGCAAAACGTAGATATTCCAGTATGACCAGTGTCCTTATAAAAAGACAGCTATGAAGACGACATAAGAACACCATGTGTTCACAAAGACAGAGATTGGAGTTATGCTGCTGCAAGCCAGCGAACATGAAAGATTGTCAGCAAACCACCAAGAGCTAGGGGAGAGGGAAGGAAGGATCCCCGACAGGATTTAGAGAGTAGCCCTGCCAAAACCCTAATGTTGGACTTCTAGCCTCCAGGACTCTAAGACAACACAATTCTTCTGTTTTAAGCCCCCAAGTTACTGGTAGGTACTTCATTACAGTAGCCCTGGGAAACGAATACACCAAGTAACTTAGAAACACATTCTAGTGTCTGCCCAGATGACTGTTTAGCCCCCGAGCGCTTCTCAGATAGTTATCACTTGCCCCTGTCACATCTGTCAGATAACTTGGTGCCCAATCACATGGGCTGAAGACCAAGGACAACATGTGTGCAATTGAGACCGTATGTCTTGGAAATACCTAAGAACACTGACTCACAGAGAACAGTTTATTGAATTTGCCAATGCTGTGTTCACTTTCTGGGAAGCTAGTAATTGTATATTTTTGTTCATTTTTGAAAGGGCAGTGATTCACAGTATGAACTATGCTGTTTTCATGTAGCAGCATTTAGCTGTGCCTACCTTGAAGGAAAAACTGTGAGGTTTAAACAACTATAGATTATCCATGAGTCTGTCCTTTTGTCTTGATTTCATTGCCATATTTAGTGAGACTGCAGCTTGTCCAAGTTTGGAAAATCAGTATGCTCCTTGGCTTAAAAAAAACTAAACCAGAAGTATAGTTTATTCCATACTTTGCTAAAAAATAAGTCTTCACTAGGAAAATAACTGTTATGTTGAATGAACATATGAAATATGATTTAAGACCTAATTTTCCTTTTATAGTATCAGAAGGAGAGAAGAGTCGAGAAGTATCACCAATCTCACAGGACACCTTGTTGTAACATACTTTCCCCCACAATCTGTTTACATCCCTGATTTATTCTCCTCCTCTCAAAGAATACCCTCTAAAGCCTGTAACTGGTGCCTGAAATTCTAAAAACGATCCTGTTGTTGTTTTTTTAAATGGGCACTGCCTTCTGGCAGATATGATTTAAAAGCAAAACTGACAGTAGCTTTTTCACAGTTCTTTTACAGTGCCAAGTACTGTGTTAAATGCCTTTATGGATATCACTGCACTAAACTTCATGAAACTCTATGAAGGGTAGCGAGGTATGTCCTGATGAAGAATTTAAAGCTCAAATTACATTATGTTACAAGATCTAGTAAACAGCACTTCGGGTTTATATCCAGGGCTGCTTGAATCACAACGTATTTCCATGCCCTATGCTCTCGTTTTCCCAGAGTCAGAGTGTGAAGGGCAAGAGCACGGGGCGAGAAGGGACGCAGGAAGGTGTCTCAACAGAGAAGAGAGAGAAGAGAAGCATTGAGGACAAAGTGCTGGCATCTTCTAATTTTGCCTAAGGCCTTCCTTGAACCATTTAGATGTGCTCTATTACGATAGCATGAATGGTATTACTGAGCACTTGAAATGAGGCTAATATACTTGTGTGTATAAAATGCACACAAGTCTTTAAAGACTTAATATGAAAAAGAATGCAAAATATCTCACTAACATCTTTATTTTGATTACATGGTGAGTGATAATAACTAGATATATTGCATTAGATAAAATGTACTATTAAAAATTTAAGTGCAGATATTAATTGTAGTTACTCTATATGGATGTTGTGAGGATTAAAAAGTTAATTCAAGTAAAGCACTTGGAATAATTTCCTGACTCATAGTGAATTCACAATTATGGCCAATAGATATTTTGAAAACTTTTTGTTCATGATCTCTACTCAGTTTTCTATTTGAGTGTTTGCCTTTTTCTTACTGATTTCTTTCTCAGATTTTTAAGAGGTCTTACTACATTAAAATATTAATCATTGTTTTCTATATACAATGCACATTTTTTGTCAACTTTATGATTTCCTTTTTCAAGTTGCGGATGGTTTTTTGCCAGGCAGTTTAAGGATTTAATATCATTATTCACTTTAAATGAGAATCACTTACAGAGATTAAATGTCAAATATGAGAAAAACAGCAAAGGAAAACATGTTTCTTAATAACTCCAGTTAAGAAAGAAAAGGATAGGTATGACTCTATAAAATTTTGAAGTTTTAACATTAAAAAAAATCAAACAAACATGAGGTAAGGAAAACACAGAAAAATATTCACAATATATGATAGATATAGACTAATCTTGACATACAAATCTTTGAGAAAAGAAAATATAAAATAAGGAAAGGCTATAAATAAGCAGTTCAAAGAAAAAGAAATACAAACATCCTATTTCACTTATAATCAAAATGAGATACCACTTTTTTACATATAGATTTACAAGGATTTTTAAAAAGTTAATTATGCACAATATTGCGGTCCCATACGGTTGGCTCAGTTGGTAAAGAATCTGCCTGCAATGCAACTGACCCAGGCTCTATCCTTGGGTCGGGAAGACCCTCTGGAAAAGGGAATGGCAACCCACTTCAGTATTCTTGTATGGAGAATCTCGTGGATAGAGGAGCCTGGCGAGCTATGGTCCATGGGGTCGCAAAGAGTCGGACACGACTTAGCGACTAAATAACAAGAATTGTGCAAGAATGTTCACTGCGCAAAGACAACCAGACAAGAGAGAGAGTTGGGACTGAAGTCCTGCTACTGAACTGCTAGTTAAACAATATTCCTGCAGTACTGCCTCACCCAGAGGGAGTGACTTCTATTTCTCACAAAGGACCAGGTGCTTCAAGAGAGATCCTGATATGCAGTGCTGGTGAGAGGGCAGAAAAAGGAAATCTCATCTAGCGAGAAAATATACTGATACAGCTCTTAGGGAGTAATCTGGCAAAGTCTATCAAAATGAAACATATAAATCTTTTAACCCAGCAATTTCATTGCTGTGATTTTACTGGTACACAGAGTGCAAGAAGTTTGGATAAGGATGATCATTTCAACTTTGTTCATAATAACACACACAAAACAACCTAGAAACAATATAAAAATACAAACAAAATATAAAAACACAATAGAGTTCTTTTTAAAGGAAATTATGATATATCCACATATTATAATATTGTTTATAGATTAAAAACATTAATATGAAATATTTTCAAGTTACACTGCATGAAAAAACTCAGCCTCTAGAGCAGTAAGCATACTATTCTTGCTGGTATTTTGATAAAGATATATACATGAAGGAAAACTGGAGTGAAAAAAAGTTGTTCATGCTTAGTTATAATTTTAAAGGGACTGAGGGGCCTAGAAAGGAATAAAATTCACTTTTATCCTGTCTGAACTGTCTTGTAAAGTTTGACTTCTGAACTTTATGCATGTTATTTTCATTAAGAAAAACAGAGAATCAATTTTTGTTTTATGATTTCTTCTAATATGGGCTTTGCAAGGAAATGGATAAACATCCTGGGCAGGACAAAAATAAGTCTCTGATCAAACTACGGAAACAGAGAGATACAGGTTCTACCATGGCCTAGGCATGAACTTATATACTTCATTCATTTGTTCTCTCATCTCCTAAAAGTGAGAAAAGAGGTTCTGTCTGCCTTTTCAACTCAAGGGGTAATGCAAAAACACCCAAGAGCTGATCTGCGGCACAGTGAGCATGGGGTGGGGCTGAAGACTGCAAGAAATAGTTACTAGGCTCAGATACCATCCTTCCAACAACAGAGCCAGAGCAGCATGCAATTTTTGAAGTTAAAAAGAATAAAAATAATCTCTCATTCACATAATCATTGGCTTAAAGTAGTCAGACTGCATTGAGAATATGTGTTGACTAATTCATATGCTCAACAAACTTCTTTTGTATCCAATCTATTATGCCCTGTACTTGGCAGTGAGATTACTGTAAGTCTCAACTCTTCTAAGGCATGAGGTTAGAGAGCACGGAAACCACGCTATCTGGGGACACACTTGTTTAGCCTGTGCTTAGAAATAATAAATCTAATCCTCAATAAAATAAAAGGAAATCAAAACCAGCAACATATAAATAGGATTATATATCATATTCAAGTAGACTTTATATCCCAAGAATACAAAGTTGGTTTAACATCTGAAATATTAAGAGAATGAAGGACAAAAATATGCCATATCAATAGAATGAAGGACAAAACCCTTATGATCATCTCAATAAGGGCAAAGAAAAAGCCTCTGACAAAATCTAACATTTGCATGATAAAGATGCTCAAAACTAAGACTAGAAGGGAACTTCTTGATAAAGGGCATCTATGAAAAACCCACAGCTAACATGACACTTAATGTTGAAAGACTGATTGCTTTCCTCCTTAGATGAGGAACAAGACAAGAATGTTCACTCTTGCTTCTTCTCGTCAACATTATACTGTATAAAAAGTGAGGGCAATTAGACAAGGAAAAGAAAAGACATTCAGATGGAAAAGATGAAGCAAAAGTATCTCTATTTGCACATGACCTTGTATATATATCTTGTATATAATATGATCTTGTATATAGCAATGCTAAAGAAGCCACTAAAGAACTATTAGGATTAAAAAACTGAGTTCAGCAAATTTACAGGCAACAAGATCAATATATAAAACTCAATGTATAAATCAATATATAAAAATGTATATTCTATCACTGGCAAGCAACATTCTGAAGATGAAATAAGAACACAATTTCATTTAAACTAGCACAAAATGATAAAAATACTGATAAACAATAAATTTAACAAAGGAACAAGCCTTAATACACTGAAAACTAATAAACATTGTGGGAAAAAATCAAAGATCTGAATTAAATGGAAAGACACTGTCCATGTCCATTCCTTGCCTTTATGGGTTGAAACACTTCATTGTTAAGAGAACAGTATCACTCAAATTAATCTACAAGTTCAACACAATCCCTATCATACTACACATAAAAACTAACTTAAAATGTATCACAGACCTAAATGTATGAGCTAAAATTATAAAACTTTTCAAAGAAAACGTATGTGTAAATCTTGTTGTTGGTTAGGCTATGGTTTCCCAGCAAGGAAACCAAAAATGCAAACAACAATAAAACATATAAACTGGACATAATAAAAAATTTCAGTTGCCAATCATAGGATCAGAAAAGTGAAAAGGAAGAAAAAGTGAAAAGACAACCTTGAGAAGGGGAAAATATCTGCAAATCACATTATCTGATAAGGAATTTGTATCCAGTATACAAAGAACTCATAACGCAATAATAGGAAGTCAAATTGCTAATTAAAGTTAGGCAAAAGATCTGAATAGACATTTCTCCAAAGAGGATATACGAATGGCCAATAAGCACACAAAAAGATGCACAATGTCATTAGAAATCAGGGAAATGCAAATCATAATCACAATGAAATATAACTTCACACCTATTGGATAGCCATAATCAAAATATAATAACAAATGTTGATGAGGATGCAGAGAAACTGGAACCTTCATACACTGCTGGCGGCAATGGAAAATGGTACAGCCACTCTGCAAAGCAAGTAGTTCCTTAAAACATAACATAAATGTAGAATTAACATATGACCCAGCAATTCCACTCCTAGAAATACTGCCGTTACCCAAGAGAAATGAAAATACACTCAAGAAAAACTTTTTCCTGAAGATCATGGCAGTACTATTCAGAGAGACAAGAAGTAAAAATATTAATAACCCAAATGACCAACTGACAGATGGATAAATAAAATGTGGTACGTTAATACAGTGGAATATCATTAGGCAATAAAAAACAAATGAAGCACTGATACAGGCTACACACGGCAGACCCTTGAAAACATCATGCTAAGTGAAAGAAGCCAGTCACAGAAGGCATGTTATGTTGTATGATCCCACTTACATATATTCTTCCTACAGAGACAGAAACAGGATTCGTGGTTAATTAGGTCTAGGAATGGAGGGTTGAGAAGGATGGGAATAGGGACTGATGGTTGCAGAACACTGTGAAAATACTGAAAAACGGTATGCTAATTATATATCAATAAAGCTGTTTTAAAAAATAGAAACAATGACTCTAATTGCATGTTTTCAGCAATAATTAATTATCACTGGTCTTCTTAGAGCCCAGAGAAATAGTCGCGGTCCTAAACTGAAGGGTTCAAGAGGGTCTGAAATGGACAAAGAGAAGCAACCTAACCTGTGGCCCACAGAGCTGATTTTCACAAAAGCCCAAGTCGAGTAACAGCTGTAAGCTATCCTACTCTGTGCTACTATTGACTCCTTAGACTCAGATTCTGTTAAGCATTTAACATGGGAATTATCTTCACCACTGTCATCCCTAGCAGCCACTCTAGACTAAAACACCTAGTAGATAACAGATCACATGGAGCAAGGATCTTCACACCACTCGTAAAGCCACTGGCAAACAGCTAACAAGGAGTCAACAAGATACTTGGAAGAGTAGAGGGTTGGATGTTTTCAGACTCAGAGAAGAACACCAACGTGAATACAAAACCTAGATATGGCAATCACAGGTTCTGTTTTTGTTGTTTTTTTTCATTTTTGTTTGGAATCTGATGGCAAAACTTCAGGGAAATGGAGTGATAATAATACACTGAGAGGACCTAAGCGGGTTATCATTAGAAAATCGGACCGCTTTTAACCATCAAAAAACCAAACAAACAAAACTAAGAAACCCTCTACTCATGACGTCTGGATTGGACACTTCAATATATACAACCTCTTAATCAACTAAACAGAGGACCTGTTATTTAATTATAACACCATTCCATGAGATATTTCTTTGAAATATCTTTTACGGTCAAGCACAATTTTTTTAACTTACTTTTTGTCTTAATAAACTGCCCAATCTTTTGACATGATTAATCAGTGTATCAGGAATTATAGCAATCTGGGTGTTTTTTGCTGTACTGGCTAAGAGTTAGGAGGGCTTACCAGGGGGCACGGTGGTAAAGAATCCACCTGCCAATGCAGGAGACACAAGAGAAATAGGTTCAATCCCTGGGTCGGGAAGATTCCCTGGAGAAGGAAATGGCAACCGACTCCAGTATTCTTGCCCTGAAAAGGCCATAGACAGAGGAGCCTGGTGGGCTACTGTCCATGGGGTAGCAGACTGTAATAGAGCTGAGCACTCACACAACCCAAGTGGTTGTGTTTTAGGATTCTACTCTGCATCTTAGCGTCATTTATGTAACATTCCTTGATTTTTATAAAAGCAAAATTCACTTTTTACATATTAACCCTAACAATACTGTGTGGCTAAAGAACTAAATTCAGAGCAGTACTCTATACCTACTGTACCAGAGTACTCATCTAATTCTATGTTTTGCCAGTGCAGAAATTTAAATATATAACTCTTTCTTGAAAGAAGTCACACTGCTTTAAAGTAAGACAAATGAGAGTAAGTCTTAATTGCACAAAATAGTTTATACTAAGATTAAGATCCTAATGAACACTCCCCTCCAATATGCCCCCAAACACTATCAATATGAAGTCTCTTCTGTTCCAACCTTGTCATGAACAGTAAGGGAAGGTGTGATTTCTTCTGGACTCTGATTTCTCTCCTTTGCAGAGGGGTTGATTCTCCTGAGGCAAAATCTTATAATATATCAAGGAGTGAAGTTCTGCAATCTAAACCAACCCAAGTGGGATGAAGCTGGAATGGTAGAATCCTATCGAGTTAGAGACATCCTGGAGCTGATTAAAAACAAAAAACAAACAAACAAAACTTCATCTGCGCCCTGTCATTTCCTTTCAGCAAGATCCCTTTGATGTTTACTCAATTTGCAAAGTGCATCAAATATCTCAAGAAATAACGTAAATCTCCCCTCTGAGGATGTTTTTAATTCTTGACGGAAAAAAATGTCAAAATAGTACCTTTTAAACTTGTCTCATTGTCCAAGCACAAGTATCCCCATCAAAAGGTTGTTTGTCCCTACACTACTGGAGAAACGCCAGACATACGTACCTTGCTTCCTTTTTTTTTTAAGGAAATGAAAAAATGATACTTCAAACGGGGCAATAGACTTCAGAAACATTACACATGTTTCCATAAAACTAGATAACTGAGTTCATGAAGTTTCCCCTAGTTTTACAGCCTGTCTAATAAAAAGCATCATTTAAAACAATTAAGCTTTTTTCTGTTACTAAGTATTCAACATTCTGCCTGGATAAGAGAGGGCAATCAGCACTCTACTCCGAAAAAACAAACCATAAATCAGTTGACAAGCTTGAAAGAATTCAGTTCTAGTCTGCTCAGAAGCCAAGTGTAAATACAGAGAAACCTGTTGGCGCGTTTATCTTGCTCTTTAAGTTTCGCGTTTTAAAAACAAAGCAATACGCATATGGCGTTTCTCGTAAATTTCAGGCTCAGAAGTGATTCAGACCGACCCGAAAGCGAGGCATCTCCGACAGAAAATGGAGCCTGTGCCTTTAAGGTAAAATCGGCTGGATCCCAAAAGGCATTCCACTTTTCCACGACAAAGAGTTTGGGGGAGCGCTACCTCTCGGGTTTCTCGGAGGGACTCGGCCGGTGCGGGCAGAGCCAGGCTCGCCGCAGAGCCCTCGGCCGCCCCCGCTGCCCTGAGCCGGTCCCGCGCCCGCGCGGCGGGAGCGCATCGCGCGCGCCCCGGACTCACCGCTGCTGGGCTGCGGGGACAGCGTGGAGACCGAGGTCTGGCCCATGTCTCGGGTCGCAGGGCCAGCTCCGGCGATCACGCGGCTCTTTCGGTCCTTGGATCATGGGTCCGCTCGCAGACAGAGTTCCAAGCGTTCATTTCCCAGTCGGTGCGGAGCTGCCCGCCGAGTCCCCTCACCTTCTTCCCCTTCGCGGGTCTCCCAGTCCGGCCGGCCGCAGCCGGCGCGGCGGATCCTGCCCAGCGGATGCCTGTCATTCCTCTATGCAGATTAGCTGGGGTCAAGGGTCACGGGGGAGGAGAGAGGGGGAGTGGGCGACGGGGGTGGTGGAATGAGGGGGGCGAGGAAGTGGGCAGGGGAGAGGCTCGGGCTGGTCCGGTCGCGCCTGCGGGGTCTGTGAGCCCCGCAACCCCCCCACCCCCCAATAGCAGAGAGTTCGGGCGACTCCCCATTAAACTTAAAAGGTTCACTGGCAAATGATCCTTTAGGGCTGGAAGAAAAGGAATTGGAGTACTTAGTCACGGTACTTAATTTAAGAAAATTTGTTTCTAGAAAGTTAGTTCCTTCCTCTCATTGCTGTTATGTGTGCGGTTTTTTTTTTTTTTTTTCTCGTTTTAAAAATCTTCCTTTTAACAAATAGAATTTTGCAGTATTAGTGGCCTCAATCAGGTTGAACAGTGAATCTGAATGATGGGTCTATGTGTCAGATCAACAAAGGATACACTTTGCTCTCTACATCTACACTCTGCGATGCTCACCTCTCCTATATTCAAAAGAATCACTGTGAGACTATGAAACTGTATTTAAAATGTCCTAAAGGTGAAGACCACAGTAATTTATTTTAGAAGCTAAAATTCCATAAAAGTTAAACAATCCTGCTGTAATTAAATGTTAACCTCTAACTTCTTAAAAATATGAATAAAAGTAAATACTCTTGGTATTTAAGATTGATGAGAACTCTAGATGCCATGTCTATCTCCATCTATAGATCGGTAGGTAGAGATAGATATGGCATTGGGGTGGTGGTTACAGAAATGTGATTCACTTTATGGAAATTCGTTGAACCATATATTATGATTTGTACACTTTTATGAACCTATGTATTTCATTATAAAGTTTTTGAAGTGTATTTTTTTTTTGAGAGGGCAGGGCTACGAGGCTTATGGGATTTTAACTCCTCTACTACAGAGAAAATCTTGGACCCTGGCAGTAAGCGTGCCAAGCCCTAACCACTGGACCAGGAAGGGATTCCAAAAAAAAGCATATATTTTAATTTTTAACTGATTTTTATTGAAGTATAGTTGATTTACAATGTTGTGTGAGTTTCTGCTGTACAGCAAAGTGAATCAGTTATACACACACACACATATAGGTCGTTATAGAGTATTGAGTACAGGTCCCTGTGTTACACAGTAGGTCCCCATTATATCTCTTTTATATACAATATATAAAATATATATATATATTCACATTTTAGGTTATCCCAGGCAGTTGACTCAGAGAAGGTGATGGCACTCCACTCCAGTACTCTTGCCTGGAAAATCCCATGGACAGAGGAGCCTGGGAGGCTGCAGTCCATGGGGTCGCTAGAAGTTGGACACGACTAAGTGACTTCACTTTCACTTTTCACTTCCATGCACTGGAGAAGGAAATGGCAACCCACTCCAGTGTTCTTGCCTGGAGAATCCCAGAGACAGGGGAGCCTGATGGGCTGCCATCAATGGGGTCGCACAGAGTCAGACATGACTGAAGCGACTTAGCAGCAGCAGCAGCAGCAGCAGCAGGCAGTCGACTGTGAACTACTAAAAATCTATATAGTATATAATTATTACAGAAATGCAAATCAAATGAGATATCACCTCACACAGGTCAGATTGGCCATCATTAAAAAATTTACAAACAATAAGTGCTGGAGAGGGTATGGAGAAAAGAGAACTGTCCTACACTGTTGATGGGGGAATGTAAATTGGTATAGTCATTATGGAGAACAGTATGGAGGTTCCTTAAAAAACTAAAAATAGAGCTACCATATGATCCTGCAATCCACTCCCGGGCATATATCCAGAGAAAACCATAATTTGAAATGATCCATGCACCCTAATATTCACTGCAGCACTATTTACAGTAGCCAAGACATGGAAGTTATCTCAATGTCCATTAAGAGAGAAATGCATAAAGAAGTGGCAGATATATACAATAGAATATTGCTCAGCCATAATAAATAGCAAAATAATGCCATTTGCAGCAACATGAATGAGTTAAGAGACTGTCATACTGAGTGAAGTAAGTCAGAGAAAGACAAATATCACATGATATCGATTATATGTGGAATCAAAAAAAATTATTGCTGGGAGGAGGGGAGAGGGAGTGGGAAAGAGAAAGATAAATTGGGATATTGGGACTGACATATATACACTACCATATATAAAATAGATAACTAAGAAGAACCTACTGTATAGCACAATTAATATTCTGTAATGACCTATATGGGAAAATAATCTTTAAAAGAGTGGATATATGGATGTGTATAACTGATTCACTTTGCTGTTCAGCAGAAACTAACACAACTTTGTAAATCAACTATATGCCAATAAAACTTTTTTCAAAATAAATCTGTATCGTATATCTATTTTATAAAATAATAATTAATGCTTTACACATGCAAATTTTTTCCTAAAGTTTGTATTATTAAGATCACATAGAGCCTAGATTTGTTTTTTGAAAGATGTTTGCTTCTCTGTCTCATCATTTAAATACACTGCCCTATTTTTTTCATACCCAAATAGCCCACCCTCTATTGTGGGGAAAACTCTTTCCCTAGAATAGTATGATCAATTATCTACTTCCTTTTTCCTAATTCACTCTAAAGAAACTCTGATATTTCTTTCGAATGGCTACAAAGACATTTTCAGATTATTTAAAATGTTGGCATTTATGTAATCACATGTACACATAAAACAATTACACAGAGTCTTCAAGTTTCTGGGGTCTAATGTGGTTCATACATGATCCTGCCAGGGACTCAGATGAGACCAGGCTTGGAGCACTGGGCTTTGAAAAACATCCTCCTAAGAACCTGAGAGAAGTTGGGTGACAAGGAAAGGGTCACTTCAGGGGTTTGGCTTAACCCCACTGCTCAGATCTCCACTTTGAGCTCCTTTCCCATCTTCACAGAAGGGGACCCATTTTCAGACTGTATCCCCACTGCATACAAACCCAGTCCCTAACATCTCGATGCAGCAAACGCATCCAAGAATCACTGGACCAGGTCTTTATAAACATATTTATATCAGAGAAAAAAAAGGCACTTTGGGAGCAATACAGTTCACTCGCCTACACATTCATCATTCTCGACAAAGTAAAAAACGGTTAGTTTCTCAACTGAGTTAACTGAGTGAATTTGACACAATAACAAAACTGCTCCCTAGTCCTTCCAGGGGCTTCCTTGGTGGCTCAGAAGGTAAAGAATCTGCCTGCAATGCAGGAGACTCAGGTCCGATCCCTGGATTGGAAAGATCCCCCAGAGAAGGGAATGCAACCCACTCCAGTATTCTTGCCTGGAGAATCCCATGGACAGAGGAGCCTGGCGGGCTACAGTCCTTGGAGTCACAAAGAGTTGGACACAACTGAGCGATTAACACAAACACAGCCCTTACAGAGGCACTGAAGGAGGCACATCTCTAGAGGAGGCCCGGTGCCAGGCCAGCTGGACCTTGGTAGAGCTCAGAGCCTGATGCCCAGGAAGCCTGACATCTTTCCTAAGCAAAAACACCTAGCCTAGAGGTGCTGTCTTCTCCCCAAACCCCGAGGGCAGGTGAGGGGGGCTGCAGTGGTAGCCAGGCTGGGAGCAGAGCCAGGAGAGGCGGGGTGGGAATGCTTCAGTCGGGTCACCAAAGCCATAGAGACCTCAATCCATCCGAGCTGCCACTGCGGAGCTGGTGGATCAGTGCCATAAAGAAACCCTGATTTTTTTTTTTTTTCAATGAATTTGAGGATTAACCAAACTGTGAGTTCTAATTAGGACAATGAAATTAATCCCAACTAAATTTCCTTATAAAGTGGAAAACTGGTGTGCTTTGGGAACACATTCTACCTAGAGGGTTCAGCAGTGAGAGAAAACAATTACAACAGCTCTTCTGTTTCTTCCCTTAAATCACCTTAAAACAACAACCATAAAAAGGCAGATTGTGTGTTCTCTCAATCTAGGTTGAGAAAAGGAAGCTTCTCACTCCTTTTCCTATCGATAGAGCCTAACTGAGGGGAGGTCACTGATCAGAGGCAATATACAGTAAATTTTGCATATTAGAATATGTTGTTGTTCAGTCACTAAGTACTGTCAGGTTCTTGGCGACACCATGGACTCTAGCACGCCAGGCTCCCCTGTCCTTCACTATCTCAGATTCACGTCCATCGAGTTGGTGATGCTATCTAACCATTTCATCCTCTGCCACCCCCTTCTCCTTCGCCTTCGATCTTGCCCAGCATCCGGGTCTTTTCCAATGAGTTGGCTCTATCTGTTTGGTACATTTACATTATATGTAAATATAACGATTTTCTTTGAAATTGACAAAAGCTAAACTTTGAGGTACAATGTTATTTTTGCTGTCATTACTCCTCCTTGAGAAACAATAATGTGTTTCCTTTTATTTCTTCTCCAAATTTGTATTTCAAACATCAAAGGGGTACACTATAGCTCTGGTCTTTCAGGATTTGCTAAATCCATCTATATTTACTTTATTCAAAACCTTTCATGATTTGCTAGTTAATATAATCTTAGCCTCATCTGGGATTCTTATAATCCCTCGATCGGGTTACACACTTTCCTCTGAAATTTTTCCAGTTCCATTACATTATCCTTGAAGCATGTCAACCAAAACTGCAGGAAGTGTGCATTAAGATCTCTTTATAAGGGTGGGACAGTTTATTCTATTTTGTTTCCAGTGCTTCCGATGAGGCATGGTGTTTTAACATCCTTTTTATCACAACTAACAAATTATATTAGTGAACAACAGAAGAAGTCTACAGAAATCCCTAAATTTCATTTATAGGTCAAAATATAAAGGTTAGAATCTATCATCTAACAAGCTTATGGTAAGATAATCTTCCCCCAATTGCCTTTTTCTTGTTTTATTACAGCTCATCTGCTATTATTGAGCCAACTCACAATTTTACTAAGAGCTCTGGGTGTTATTTCCTTGAATTTATAGTTTAACTGTGCAAATGTTTGTCATCTGAAAAAAAAAAAAAAGGACATTTCTCTGTGTGTTACCTCTTTCCAGAGAATTCATAAAAGTGCTAAAGAAATTAGTGCCAACATCTAACTCAGAGGAAACTATCTGTTCATAAATCTTCAGCATTTATCCCATTGGTCCTGCTCTTCGGTCTATATTTCTAAACCAGTTTCTTATCCAGTGATATCCTGGCAAATGCTCAACAACTGGTTTGCTATTTTTCTATGATATAAATATTCCTATGATGACCAATTCAATGAATGGTCAACTGGCTTACAAGATTATATCACCTGGTTTGCCAAATTTCTGGAAATATAACAACTGGCCTACATAAGCTGTCTTCAGCATAGCACCATTTCATCTTTCATAGCATGCGGTCATCAAATTATATCATGACTGACTGTGTGGAACAGTGTATGTTAAACCTTCCTAAAAATATAGATTGACAGCATCTACTGATTTTTTCCACAATACAGTCTAAATATTTTTCAACCCCTGAAAGATCTTCTGTGATTTTTTTTTCTTTACCTTCGGAAAGAAATTAAATTGGGTGGATTAGAGAGAATTTTCTCCCTGAAACTTGTTTGCCTTTTGACAGAGGTTGCTCTTCTTGAGGTTTTCAAGCATTCTCCCCTATAACTGGCTTGTTAGATTTCACTGGCTTGTCTAATGTAGGGGTTATTAAGTTCATCCATCTGGGGTACCCAAGTGACACTTGGACTTTTCATGGGTGGAAGACACTCATTACATTAGATAAAAGTTAAAAGCAGACATAAGCTTAAACTTTAGCAATCTATTTGTGGAAAAGTCCTTTCCTACTAGGTCAAAGTCCAAATTGTAGACAAACAATTTGGTGGCCAGAGAGACAGTTTACAATAAGTATAGTCATTATTACCATCCCTGGTGGCTCAGAGGGTAAAGCGTCTGCCTGCAATGCGGGGGACCTGGATTTGATCCCTAGGTCGGGAAGATCCCCTGGAGAAGGATATGGTAACCCACTCCAGTACTCTTGCCTGGAAAATTCCATGAACAGAGGAGCCTGATTGGCTACAGTCCATGGGGTCGCAAAGAGTCGGATACGACTGAGCGACTTCACTTTCACTTTAACTGTAACTTAGGTCACTGACAGGCTTTTCTAGTGGCCAAATCTAGCTTGGAGCAGGAGAAAGAGTGAGATCTACCCTCAAAGCACACATGCCATGAGAACTCATCCTGGGTGTCTTCTCTCCCAGATGATGTCTGCTAGGACCCCATTTTGAGATACCAGCAGGTGGGCAGGGGCACAGAGCTGGGGAAAGGGTTAGGCAGAGCTCAGAAGATGAGACAGTTGATCAGAGCAGTGGTGCTTCAGGAAGAATAGTGGTTGGTGGTGGCCATGTACAAGTAGGTGAAGCTCTCTTAACTGGTTACACTTATTCCTGGACTTGGAGAAGGAAATGGCAACCCACTCCAGTGTTCTTGCCTGGAGAATCCCATGGACAGAGGAGCCTGGTGGGCCACAGTCCACAGGGGTTGCAAAGAGTCGAACATGACTGAGCACATCACAACATTCCTGAACTTGGCCATGAAGATCTAGTGAATAACCGACGTTTGCCTGAGTACTGGGAATTACAGACACAGAAAACTTTCTCCTAGTGGGAAGAAAATGAAATTTAGTAATTAAAACTTAGTAAGGTGGTGCAGTGGTAAAGAATCCGCCTGCCAATGCTGGAGATGTCAGAGATGTGGGTTGGATCCCTGGGTTGGGAAGATCCGCTGGAGGAGGGAATGGCAATGCACTCCAGTATTTTTGCCTGGAGAATCCCATGGACAGAGGAGCTTGGCGGGCCATGGTCCATGAGGTCGCAATGAGTTGAACATGACTGAGCATGTAATGTAGTTTGTTTTCTAGATACAATGGTCAGAAGAAACAACAGACACTCACAGATCATCTGAAAGTATCAGTTTCTTCTACCTACCATTATCAGATTTATTAAAGAACAGAAAACTGTCTTTTCTCCCTTTCTCTGATGGAGGTTCTAAAGGGCAAAATTTTAAGTTAGAAGGCTATTTTTAACACAAGAGGTTCTAATAATCCTGTAAAAAAAAGTATATAACTCAGAAACTAAACAGTGGTGTGCAAAAGTTTTTAAGCATTAAGGTAGGTTTTTACTAGAATATCTTCCAGTTTTAAAAAACTTTGTGTTACTCCAAAACTTGGCTACATTTTGTAAAAGTCAGCTTACTTAGAAACATACAATTGCTAAGAAGCAAATAGAATGTTATAATTTCAGTTGAAATTCTGTATATGCAACCTTTTTAAAAAATGTTACCCTACAGCAACTGTCACCAAATGCTTCCTATAACTTTTGTTTGGACAGTTCTGAGAGATTTTAGTTTTAACAGGGCAATAATATACACAGACAAAGGAGAACTCTGGCTAAGAAAAGAATGACAACTTTAGACATTCTAGTTATATTCAGCATCAATAGGAGAGAAAACCACATTCCAGAAGTATTAGAACAGGAAACAAACCTGTAAGACAGGCTTTTCTTTCCTATTGTTCTCATATTTTTATATGATTTATTTCCTGAGTTTTTCTTCTACTGCTTGTTCAGGCTAAAAGGATTAACAAAATACCTACTCTGTTTTGCCCTGAGTGAGTCTCTGCAGAGGGCGTGGTGTGTCACATGTGTGCTTACTTAGTGATTGAGTTGGATGGTTGGAAGATTTACTCTGGAAAATAAATACCTCGAGGGGTGGTGCTGGAATTTCCTTTTCCAGAAACTTTCCCTCACCCCCGGAGAAAGAGTGTAGTTTGCTACACTTCGTTTTATAAGAAAAACAAAATACTTACCCACAGCATTTAAAACTCTGACAACTGTATAAAATTAATAATCTTTAAGTTACTAACCAAAATCTAGAGAGAACATTTCCTCAAGACATCTTTAATAATTACTGCCCAATTTAAAGAAAGTAATTGTTTAAAATAAGTTCCAAATCATTGTTTTATTAACTATCATATCCATCCTTAGAACTTAAAAAAGTGTGTGGCACATAGAGGGCACTCAATACACACATGATAAATCAAAGAATAAGCATTTATGTGATTTCTTCAATTATAGCAGCTTGAAGCATGGATGAAAAAATACAGCTAGGAATAAGTGTATGATTTTGGTAATATTATATGGACTGTATAGCAAGACAATATCAATTTCTGTCACTGGTAAATTTCCTTTTATATGCCATTCTACTCGTAATCATCTAGTCCTTTAGCTAGAATTATCTCAGGATCTCCCATGGGTCTCACACCTCTAGGGCATAGGACATGAGGATAAGTGAGGGACAGACCATACCCTGGAGTTCAAGGCAGACCATACCTGTTCAAGATCAGACCGTACCTGGAGTTTATATATATATAATATATTATATGTATATTATATATATATAATATATATATTATATATATATGGTAGAGGGTGGGTGTTGGGTCTTACAAGTAAATGACTATAACAGTGAGTACTGTGATAGAGGTGTGTTCCACCAAGAGTAAAGGATGAACACTGCATGGTTACAGGGAAGGCTCTGAACTTTATGAACTGCTAAATCCACATCTTTCCAATACAGAGTCAGCAACTTATTCTGAAGATGAGCTAAAGATTGTCAAGTGCTTCCTAATTAAATTCTGATCATATGCAGTTAATATGAATTGTAATTTTTTTTATTGCTTATAGCTTTTGAGGAATAATTTACATACTCTAAATTCTACTATTTCAAGTAAACAATGAGTTTTAGTTAATATATAGTGCAATCGGAGAAGGCAATGGTAACCCACTCCAGTATTCTTGCCTGGAAAATCCCATGGATGGAGGAGCCTGGTAGGCTGCAGTCCATGGGGTCGTGAAGAGTCGGACATGACTGAGTGACTTCACTTTCACTTTTGACTTTCATGCATTGGAGAAGGAAATGGCAGCCCACTCCGGTGTTCTTGCCTGGAGAATCCCAGGGACGGGGGAGCCTGGTGGGCTGCCGTCTATGAGGTCGCACAGAGTCGGACACGACTGAAGTGACTTAACAGTAGCAGCAGCATAGTACAATCACTACCATAGTCAGATTTAAGAAAATTTTGAGAACCCTAAAGAGTTCCATCACCTCTTGGAGTTAATCCCAGTCCCACCCCCTGGCATCAGGCAACTACTGACAGGCTTTTCATCTTCATAGTTTAGACTTTTGAAAATTTCATATAAATGGAATAACAGCATATGACATTTTCTATATCTATTTTTTTTTCACACAATGTTTTGATATTCTTCCATGTTGTATTTTATATCAGTATTTTGTTCTGAGTCAAGCTCCATTGTATGGCTATATCAAAGTTTTGATTATCTATTTACCAGTTAATGAGCATTTGTGTTGTAACTATATTTCACTGTATTTCTATTCTGTAAAAATACAGAAGATAAATAAATAAATATATATATATATCATATTGTGTATATATATATACATATATCAGTTGGGCTTCCCAGTTGGTGCTAGTGGTAAAGAATCCATCTACCCATGCAGGAGACACAAGAGACGTGGGTTCGATCCCTGGGTCAGGAGGATCCCCTGGAGGAGAGCATGGTAACCCACTCCAGTAATTTTGCCTGGAGAATTCCATGGACAAAGGATCCTCACGGGCTACAGTCCATAGGATAACAAAGAGTTGGACATGACTGAAGCAACTTAGCATGCATGCACATATATATCAGTCATCTAACAAATATTTATTATGCATCTTCTTTGTACCAGGTTCTGTTCTAGGTATTTGAGATACAGAATTAAAACAAAAAGTGTAAATGTATGCACTCAGAGAACTTACATTTTTATGAAAGAACAGAAAATACGCAATGAACATAATCCATAAAGTTTATAGCAATTTAGAAAATGAAAAGTGCTATGAAATAGACAGGGAAGGGTAAGAGAGATGGATTTGTATGTCATAGTTAAAGTAGTCCTCACTGAAAAGGCAATCATTGAACACAGACCCAAAAGACATGATGGAGTTAGCCACGTGGTTATCTGGAAAAAGCACATCCTAAGCAAAAAAGACCACTTCATATAAAGATGAGAGCATGCTGCGACAAACACTGAGGGGCCAGTGTGACTGGAGGACAGTAAGTTAAGGGGAGATGGGAAGGGGATTATAAGCCATGTAAGACCTTGTAACTGACCATAAAGACGTTGATTTTTACTATAAGTGATATGGGGAAGCAATGACAGTTTTGAGCAAAGGAATGGCATGATCTATCTTATATTTTAAAATCACTGTTGCTTCCGAGCAGAGGATAGAAGAGACGAGGTGGGAAGCACAGAGACAAGGAGAAACTACAAGAATACACAAGGCAAGATATAACAGGGGCTTAGACCCGGTTGGCAGTAGTGGGAAAAGTGAAATGTACCTGGATTCTGGATGCATTTTTAAGGTAGAGCCAAATTTCTTCATAGAGTGAATGTGGAGCATGGGAGAAAAGAGATGAAGCAAGGATCACTTCAAAATTTAGTCTGAGCACTCGGAAGGACTGAGTGGTTCTTAATTAAGTCCAAGACAAGAGTCAGTGAGGTGGGTTTGGCATACAAAATTAGAAGCTCAAATTTGAAATGTTCAATTAGATATCCAAGTACAGAATGAAAATAATCCTAGATGTCACCAAGGGAAAAAAATCAACCTATACTTAGATATATTGTAGGACATTGAGTATTAAGAATAAAGAGAAAGTAGTGGGTACAGAAGTCTGATGCCACTACAAGGAATCACAATAAAACCAAGGTGACAGTAGAATCATATATTCTTGGTGCTATAGGGACACAGCTTAGAATTCCATACCCAGATAAATAGTTATTCGTCAAATCAAAAACTCACTCTCTGAAAGTGGTTAATCACTAAAGGAACATCTATAGAAAATTCATCAGCAAGAAAGAAAGAGATCAGAGTAAGGGTGGGATACAGGGCTTCCATTGTACCTCAGCTGGTAGAGAATCTGTCCGCATTGCAGGAGACCCCGGTTTGATCCCTGGGTCAGGAAGATCCCCTGGAGAAGGGCTAGGATACTCACTCCCGTATTCTTGGGTTTCCCTGGCAGCTCAGCTGGTAAAGAATTCACCTGCAATGTGGGAGACCTGGGTTCGATCCTGGTGTTGGGAAGATACAACTAGAGAAGGAAATGTCAACCCACCCCACTATTCTGGTCTGGAGAATTCCATGGACTGTACAGTCAATGGGTTCTCAAGGAGGTGGACAAGAAACAACTGTGAGCATCAGTTCAGTTCAGTTCAGTCGCTCAGTCGTGTGTGACTCTTTGCGACCCCATGAATCACAGCACGCCAGGCCTCCCTGTCCATCACCAACTCCCGAAGTTCACTCAGACTCGCGTCCATCAAGTCAGTGATGCCATCCAGCCATCTCATCCTCGGTCGTCCCCTTCTCCTCCTGCCCCCACTCCCTCCCAGCATCAGAGTCTTTTCCAATGAGTCAACTCTTCGCATGAGGTGGCCAAAGTACTGGAGTTCAGCTTTAGCATCATTCCTTCCAAAGAAATCCCAGGGTTGATCTCCTTCAGAGTGGACTGGTTGGATCTCCTTGAAGTCCAAGGGACTCTCAAGAGTCTTCTCCAACACCACAGTTCAAAAGCATCAATTCTTTGAAAAAAAAGAAAAAGCATCAATTCTTCGGCACTCAGCCTTCTTCACAGTCTAACTCTCACATCCATACATGACCACTGGGAAAACCATAGCCTTGACTAGACGGACCTTAGTCGGCAAAGTAATGTCTCTGCTTTTGAATATATTATCTAGGTTGCTCATAACTTTTCTTCCAAGGAGTAAGCATCTTTTAATTTCATGGCTGCAATCACCATCTGCAGTGATTTTGGAGCCCCAAAAAATAAAGTCTGACACTGTTTCCACTGTTTCCCCATCTATTTGCCATGAAGTGATGGGACCAGATGCCATGATCTTCGTTTTCTGAATGTTGAGCTTTCAGCCAACTTTTTCACTCTCCTCTTTCACTTTCATCAAGAGGCTTTTTAGTTCCTCTTCACTTTCTGCCATAAGGGTGGTGTCATCTGCATATCTGAGGTTGTTGATATTCCTCCCAGCAATCTTGATTCCAGCTTGTGCTTCTTCCAGCCCAGTGTTTCTCATGATGTACTCCGCATATAAGTTAAATAAGCAGGGTGACAATATACAGCCTTGACGTACTCCTTTTCCTATTTGGAACCAGTCTGTTGTTGCATGTCCAGTTCTAACTGTTGCTTCCTGGCCTGCATACAGATTTCTCAAGAGGCAGGTCTGGTGGTCTGGTATTCCCATCTCTTTCAGAATTTTCCACAGTTTATTGTGATCCACACAGTCAAAGGCTTTGGCATAGTCAATAAAGCAGAAATAGATGTTTTTCTGGAACTCTCTTGCTTTTTCCATGATCCAGCGGATGTTGGCAATTTGATCTCTGGTTCCTCTGCCTTTTCTAAAACCAGCTTGAACATCAGGAAGTTCATGGTTCACATATTGCTGAAGCCTGGCTTGGAGAATTTTGAGCATCACTTTACTAGCATGTGAGATGAGTGCAATTGTGCAGTAGTTTGAGCATTCTTTGGCATTGCCTTTCTTTGGGATTGGAATGAAAACTGACCTTTTCCAGTCCTGGGGCCACTGCTAAGTTTTCCAAATGTGCTGGCATACTGAGTGCAACACTTTCACAGCATCATCTTTTAGGATTTGAAAAAGCTCAACTGGAATTCCATCACCTCCACTAGCTTTGTTCGTAGAGATGCTTTCTAAGGCCCACTTGACTTCACATTCCAGGATGTCTGGCTCTAGATGAGTGATCACACCACCATGATTATCTGGATCGTGAAGATCTTTTTTGTACAGTTCTTCTGTGTATTCTTTCCATCTCCTCTCAATATCTTCTGCTTCTGTTAGGTCCAGACCATTTCTGTCCTTTATCGAGCCCATCTTTGCATGAAATGTTCCCTTGGTATCTCTAATTTTCTTGAAGAGATCTCTAGTCTTTCTCATTCTGTTCTTTTCCTCTATTTCTTTGCATTGATCGCTGAGGAAGGCTTTCTTATCTCTTCTTGCTATTCTTTGGAACTCTGCATTCAGATGCTTATATCTTTTCTTTTCTCCTTGGCTTTTCACTTCTCATCTTTTCACAGCTATTTGTAAGGCTTCCCCAGACAGCCATTTTGCTTTTTGGCATTTCTTTTCCATGGGATGGTCTTGATCCCTGTCTCCTGTACAATGTCACGAACCTCATTCCATAGTTCATCAGGCACTCTATCTATCAGATCTAGGCCCTTAAATCTACTTCTCACTTCCTCTGTATAATCATAAGGGATTTGATTTAGGTCATACCTGAATGGTCTAGTGGTTTTCCCTACTTTCTTCAATTTGAGTCTGAATTTGGTAATAAGGAGTTCATGATCTGAGCCATAGTCAGCTCCCGGTCTTGTTTTTGTTGACTGTATAGAGCTTCTCTATCTTTGGCTGCAAAGAATATAATCAATCTGATTTCAGTGTTGACCACCTGGTGATGTCCATGTGTAGAGTCTTCTCTTGTGTTGTTGGAAGAGGGTGTTTGCTATGACCAGTGCATTTTCTTGGCAAAACTCTTATTAGTCTTTGCCCTGCTTCATTCCGCATTCCAAGGCCAAATTTGCCTGTTACTCCAGGTGTTTCTTGACTTCCTACTTTTGCATTCCAATCCCCTATAATGAAAAAGACATCTTTCTTGGGTGTTAGTTCTACAAGGTCTTGTAGGTCTTCATAGAACCATTCAACTTCAGCTTCTTCAGCATTACTGGTTGGGGCATAGACTTGGATTACTGTGATATTGAATGGTTTGCCTTAGAAATGAACAGAGATCATTCTGTCATTTTTGAGACTGCATCCAAGTACTGCATTTTGGACTCTTTTGTTGACCATGATGGCTACTCCATTTCTTCTGAGGGATTCCTGCCCGCAGTAGTAGGTATAATGGTCATCCGAGGTAAATTCACCCATTCCAGTCCATTTTAGTTTGCTGATTCCTAGAATGTCGATGTTCACTCTTGCCATCTCTTGTTTGACCAATTCCAATTTGCCTTGATTCATGGACCTGACATTCCAAGTTCCTATGCAATATTGCTCTTTACAGCATCGGACCTTGCTTCTATCACCAGTCACATCCACAGCTGGGTATTGTTTTTGGTTTGGCTCCATCCCTTCATTCTTTCTGGAGTTATTTCTCCACTGATCTCCAGTAGCATTTTTGGCACCTACTGACCTGGGGAGTTCCTCTTTCAGTATCCTACCATTTTGCCTTTTCATACTATTCATGGGGTTCTCAAGGCAAGAATACTGAAGTGGTTTGCCATTCCCTTCTCCAGTGGACCACATTCTGTCAGACCTCTCCACCATGACCCGCCCGTCTTGGGTTGCCCCGCGGGCATGGCTTGGTTTCATTGAGTTAGACAAGGCTGTGGTCCTAGTGTGATTAGAATGACTAGTTTTCTGTGAGTATGGTTTCAGTGCGTCTGCCCTCTGATGCCCTCTTGCAACACCTACCATCTTACTTGGGTTTCTCTTACCTTGGGCATGGGGTATCTCTTCACGGCTGCTGCAGCAAAGCACAGCCGCTGCTCCTTACCTTGGATGAGGGGTATCTCCTCCCGTCGTCCTTCCCGACCTTCAACATGGGGTAACTGATAAAATTATGGTGAATTTAATAAACCATTGGTTGTGCAAAATGGAGAGGTAGTCAGTGAATTTTAACATATGTTGAGGTCCTGATTTTGACATTAGGAGGATAAACAAACTAAATACTTCTTGAGTTTATCAGAAAAATGTGCTATTTCAAATAATAAGAAAAATATAATAGTAAGTTTCTAAATCAGTAAATAAAAGGAAGGGGAATAAAAAATGTTTCACTAATCCAATAATGAAAAAAGAAAATGAGAGAAAATTTGAAAAAGAGCTGGCTAAAAGAGATGACACAAATTAAGATGTCAAATTAAGTCCAAAACAGTAATTGAAAAAAATGTGAAAGGAATGCTCGTATCTAATGACAGTAAAAGATTGGAGGGAGCAGAAATATAATACATGTCTCTATCTGCCAATTTTAGAAGATACATCCCAAACAGCAAAAGCTGAAAATAAAACCATGAAAAATACATCCTTAAGCAAATACTTACTAAGGGAAATTTGGTATTTCAATATTAATAATAGATGAATTAAAGCTGAAGTAAAAACAATAAAAAATAATAAATGGGATTCCCATTTATTTATGTATTATCCCATTTATTATTTATTCCTGGTGGTAAAGAATCCACCTGCCAATGCAGGAGACACAGGAGATGGAAGTTCAATCCCTGAGTCAGGAAGATCCCCTGGAGGATGAAATGGCAACCCACTCCAGTATTCTTACTTGGAAAATTCCACAGGCAGAGGAGCCTGCCTGTGGGGTACAGTCCATGGGCTGCAAAGAGCTGGACATGACTGAGCATGCACATATGCATGCAAAAACAATAAATTGCATAAAGGTATTGATCATATAATAATAAAAAGTAATTTAACAAGAAATAGATGTGTAAATTATCAGCTAGTATGCCCCTAGCATCAGAATCTTAAAATACAAAAAACGAAAACAGAATTAGTTATGATTATTAGCTAATATTTATATTAACAAGTTAAGATGAATAAGAATTAGTTAAGATTATAATTAGTGGAGAGTGAAAAAGCTGGCTTAAAACTCAGCATTCAAAAAACTAAGATCATGGCATCCAGTCCTATCTCTTCATGGAAAATAGATGGGGAAAAAGTGGAAACAGTGGCAGATTTTATTTTCTTGGGCTTCAGAATCACTGCAGATGGTGACGGCAGCCATGAAAATAAAAGACGCTTGCTCTTTGGCAGAAAAGCTATGATAAACCAAGACAGTGTGTTAAAAAGCAGAGACATCACTTTGCCAACAAAGGTACATATAGTCAAAGCGATGGTTTTTCCAGTAGTCATGTATGGATGTGAGAGTTGGACCACAAAGAAAGCTGAGCACCGAAAAATTGATGCTTTTGAACTGCGGTGCTGGAGAAGACACTTGGACAGAAAGGAAATCAAAGCAGTCAGTCCAAAAGGAAATCAACCTTGAATATTCATTGGAAGGACTGATGCTAAAGCTGAAGCTCCATACTTTAGCTACCTGATGCAAAGGGCTGACTCGTTGGAAAAGATCCTGATGCTAGGAAAGATTGAGGGCAGCAGGAGAAGGGGACAACAGACGATGGGATGGTTGGATGGCATCACTGACTCAGTGGACACCAGTTTGAGCAAGCTTAGGGAGACAGTGAAGCACAGAGAAGTCTGAAGTGCTGCAGTCCATGGGGTCACAAAGAATCAGACACGACTTAGTGACTAACAACAACAGAATTAGAAGTATAAACAGACAAATCCACAATAATATGGTGAGATTATCATAAAGTAATATGATAAGAAGGGTTTCCTCAGGATTCTCAGTGGTCAAGAAACAACCGTCCCACACTTTTTTGGAAACCAATAAATAAAAAAGCACTCCTAAGTAACACAAGGAAATCAAATTGTAACATAATGTGTGAATAAAAAATGAAAGCATTACAAATTATGAGAGATGGTGGTAATGTGGTAATCAGAGGTATATTTAAAGTCTTAAATGCATTTTTAAAAACAGGTTTATTCAGAGAGAAGTAATACATAAGTAAATTAGGTAAGTATTAAACTGATTAAGCTAAAAAAGGAAAGAAAAAAAGAAAAAGAACAGAGTAAGAAGGGAAGATTTAAAAAAAAAAAAGTTGCAAATGAAAGAACTAAAATTCAAGACATTTGCTTTGCTATATACAGAATCTTCTACAGTCCATGGGGTTGTAAAGAGCTGGACACGACTGAGCAACTGAACTGAACTGACTGATACAGAACCTTCATTCACCCATGTGAATAAGGTTAATTCTCTTAATAAGAGAATGTTCTGCATTTTTCAATGAATAAAAGCAAGTGAAATGCAGGTAAAGAAAATTCAAGATGAAAAACAACTATCTGAGTAATTCCAAGAACTGAAACATCACTAGTAGAAAGGTGAATTTAAAACTTACTATTCTGCATCCTGGGGAAAACACAGATGCATATTTAGTATTTTTTAAACCACTTCCATTATTAAATAACACAGCATTCTATAACTAAAAACAGATGAAGAACTCCAATCTATTGCTTATTTTTGTTTTCTTTAGAGTAAATATCTCTCTGTAGTATTTGTTATTTGTAGTACAGTGGTATCTTTAAAACTCCAAATGACATCTTAAGGGAATTACAAATAAGTAGTTTCTTATATTTAACAAGCTTAACTTCAACTGTTCTTTACTTTTATGCTTCTGGTATTTTAAAACAGAATAAGAAAAAGCTATAAGATTGGTTTCTGAAAACATATTTAGTTTTATTAGAACTTAAATCTAAACCTAAGATGCCTCCAAGTAAAACAGCCCTCTAGGGAAAGTTGTACATATTGAAGCATTAGAATATAAAATGGATTTCAGTAACTGCAAATTACTTCTCAACTAAGGAAAGTTGACACATTCTTCAAACAGGTGATAAAGATGGAAGCCAAGAAGGGGGATGAGGCAACTTGCAGGTGTTTAGATTTAATCTTTCATCAAAACAAGATTTATTCAGGGAGAAATCATATCATCACACAATTAAGAAGTAGATATACAAAATGGGCTTGGAACATCGCCATATAAAATCTATATACCACTCTCCAAAGGAATGAGGCTCTGACACTGAAGGGTTTTCATTCCCCAACTTCCTTAAGCAGAGGGCTTTCAATTATGAGAATGCACAAGGGAAATCTTTAACAGAGAGAAAGAGGCCCAATATACAATACAAAGGAATCTTTACCTGAAAGATTTATTGTTATACTTTAAAAGAATAGTGTTATTCTCTGTCTCTCTTTATTTATTTATTTATCAGGAGAAAGTGTTGTGGGTTTTGCTTTGCTATAAATATTCCAAAACCCACATAAAGCTCCAAAGATTTCACCATCTCTACAGATTTTTATGTCTTCTTTATAGGTGTATATACCATACTGTTTTGTGAGCCAATTATACACCTAGTGATTTGTTTCTGTGAACCAATGCTGACTACAATACTCAGTTACATTTATCAATGAAATACTCAACACTAATATACATTTCTCACTTGAGTCTGTGATTTTAGGATGATAAGTTTTGCTTTTTTCTGAGCTAAATATTACCCTATTTCATCTAAGGTAATAAAATTTTCATTTTATGCAAGAACATATGAGTATTTAGTTGTAGTCCATTATTTGTGTCAATGTAGAAATATGTAGTACCTTATTCTGCAAATAATTATTACCATGGGAAGAATGAGACTTTCATTATAGCTTGGCAAAAGTGCACTTACTAAATATTCATGGCTTATTTTCTTCCCATGTTCTGTCTAGGTTTATATCAAGGCTTGGTTCTCAGAGGGTAAAGAATCTGCCTGCAATGCAGGAGACCAGGTTCAATCCCTGGGTCAGGAAGATCCCCTGGAGAAGGGAATGGCTACCCACTCCAGTATTCTTGCCTGGAAAATCCCATGGACAGAGGAGCCTGGTGGGCTATAGTTCATGGGGTTGCAAAGAGTTGGACATGACTCAGTGACTGACACTTTCTGGTTCTCAAACCTCTGTTCATCTCCCTCTTTTATTACTAACTGGAGCACTCATCATTCCTTGAGTTTTCTGTCTACTTTGGTTGGTTAATTCTCAATATCTTGCCTCCAATTCTCCTATATTTTATGATCTAAGAGATACATTGGCTTAGATGTCAAATCCTCTGGGACCTAAATCTGTATATCTCCATAGCAACCTGCCCCCATGGTATTTACCTCAAGGCTGTCTCCTCATCTGTCTCTTGCACTGAACTGAATGTCACCTGGAGGCCATGTCTGGTTTACCATTATAACACCAGTACAGGGCCAAAACATGGGTAAGTGCTCGGGAAGTATGTACTTTATATGCAAGTGAATGATGGAATGAATGGATCTGATCTGCATCAATGCACAATTTAGATCTATGGCTGCCAGGAGAAACACAAAAAGAAAACTGGGGACTTGTAACAGTGGGTTACTGTCAGGTCCAGCAATAAGCGGTAGTGTCAGTAGAACACCGTTTACAGAGGATCACTTAGGTTTTCTGGTTCAGCGATTCAGAAAACACAGAATCAGACTATTGTCATAATTACATTCATATGCATCTACTAAACACATACATTATATTTTCAAGGGCCCTAGTTAAAGCTTTGTTCAGTTTCTCATCTGAGATTACTGGCCTATGTCTTATTAAAAATTCAGTATTTGGTTGAGATATAGCAGTGCTAAAACCAAACAGGAATGTTCATTAACTTACAGATCATTGTGTACAGTGCTGTATACAGCACTTACCCTTTGTATACACTGATGAACAAACTGGATGGAGACTTCTAGCTTACTCTGCTTTTGCAGAGAAAAAACGTTTGACTGAAGTAACACAAGAAGTGTTTCTTAATATTGAGGGTGCAGTAGAAAGGCTAAGGTGGCCCGCGGATAGTCACATCATCATGGAAGTCCCTTCTCTTGAAGGCAGATGGGATCTGTGACTTTCTTTTAACCAATCGACTCTGGGGATGATGTATGTGAGTGTGAATGTGTGTGTGTGTGTGTTGTATGTGTGATTATGCTGTGTAAGATTGAAACACCTGTCTTGCTGGAAGACACTCATGCTCTTCCTGGCTTTGAAGAAGCACCTGTAAATCACCACCTGGAGAGGGCCATGAGGCAAGGAGCAGAGAGCAACCTCGGGCTGATGGCCAGCAAGAAACTGAGGCCCCCACTCTGGCATTCTGCAGGGAATGGAATGCTGCCAGCAGCCACGTGAGCTTAGGAATATAGCCTTCCCCAGTGAAGCCTTAGTGAGCTCACAGCTCCCGGCTGACACCTTGATTGCACCTTTATGATATGCCGAGACTCTAAGCAAAGGACTCCACGAAGCTGTGCCCTAACTGCTGACACACAGCAACTGAGATACAACATATGTTGTTTTAAGCTGCTCAGTTTGTGGTAGCATCGTTCTCCAGCAATACGTAACAAACACAGGTGGGAACATGGCTTACTTAAAAAGAAGATCTACTCAGTCCAAATGGAGGACTGGAAGAAGTAGGGTAGATGAAGTTTCTTCAGCTTTGAGGGAGAAATGTAGCCTGGAATAGGAAGGAGAGGCGGCAGAGGAAGAAAGCCAGGTGGTTAAGCTGACGCTCTCCCCTCTGATGACTTCAGAGAGGGCCAGAGCCAGAAAAGTAAGACTACAGACAATAGCTGGGGAGAAATGTAGCTCGTATAGCAAGATATGTAGCATTTATGAACCTAGATCATATTTCATTTAAAAATATTATACTGGCATAGCCAAACTGTCCATACCTACCAGGCATCTCTCAATTGCAGAAGCAATTCTTTGAGGTCACTTAAATCAGTCGGAGCCCAGAGAATGAGTTCAGGTTCCAAAGAGTGTGACCTGTGATCTATTCTCAACTCTCAAACAATTCTCTGGACCCATATCTGCAACCCTGAGACACTCAGTTGTCAATGCCTATTGTGCCACCTAATGTAGAGTAGTTTACTAATAGAGTGCACTGTAGGTAGTGTACATCCTAACACTCTATCTTTCTGATTACTATCCCAAATAGAGAACATGGTCTGAAAGCCCAAGAAGAGTAAAACTGCTCATATTTCCTATCTATCTATCTGTTTCCTACTATTGGAATGTAAGCTCCACAAGGAAAAGATTTTTTTTAAACACCTTATCTCTTTGCAAGTTGGTGGCAATCAATCAATATTTGTTGAATGAAGCAGGTCCATCTTTCCCTATCCTTTTTTCATCGGTAAAAATGGGGGTAATAATAATAGTACTTCCGAATTAAGTGTAAGGATTAAGTGGTGTAACACATGTGAACAGATTAGAACATGGCCTTGTCTTGCATATAGTATCTGATCGGTAAAACTTAGCTGCTATTAAGTCATAATACCTAAATATACTTTGTTGAAGGAAGCTGTTAGGAAAAAGAACCTGAGTACTGTAATTCATTTTCTAGTACAAGAGAACCTTACCAAGGACTTCCTTCATGGGTCAGCAGTTAAAAAACTCTGCACTCCCAGTGCAGGGGACCCAGATCCAATCCCAGGTCAGGGAACTAGATCCCACTTGCCACAGCTGAAAGCTGGCATGCTGCAGCAAAGACCCCACATGGCCCAACAAAGACCAGCATGGCCAAATAAATAATAAATAAAAAGAAGTAAACATGGGCTTCCCCGATGGCTCAGTGGCTAAGAATCTGCCTTGCAATGCAGGAGACATGAGTTTGATCCCTGGTCCGGGAAGTACCCACATGCCACAGGGCAACTAAGCCTGTGTGCACAACTACTGAGCCTGCACTCTGGAGTTCTTGATCCGCAGCTACTGAAGCCTGCACGCCTTAGAGCCTGTGCTCCAGAAAAGCAGCCACCACAGCGAGAAGCCTGAGCACCCCAACTGGAGAGCAGCCCCGCTCTCGGCAACTGGAGAGAAAGCCCACACAGCAACGAAGACCCAATACAGTCAAAAATAAACAAAATTTAAATAAATGAATATTTTTAAAAATAGAAAGAAGTAAACATTAAGAAAAATAAATCAGCTGCATCCCCTGGGAAAAAATAGAGAGAAACCTTACCTCTAAGGAGGTTCAACTACAGGTTAAGCTTTAAGTGCACATTTAGTTTAATCTGAAGTTCAAAAATTTAAACTAATTTTGAAATAAATTTGGATATGGCAGTACATCACCAAAACAACAAAGGGCTTGAAGTCAACAAGTTAAATGTGATTTTTGCTGTAGAAATATGTATGAAATTGTGCTTGCTGTGTATCATAAATTCAGAATCTGTCTAGTCTAAACTCTAATTCAAGCAGAAATTCCTTTCGCTATTTCCATCTAAGTGATCAGGACACTTTTCGAGTCTTTTCTGTATGTATTTAAAAAGATCGATCATATCAAATGCTGGCAAGAATATACAACTGGGATTTTCATACATTGAAGGAGTGTAAAATGACAATTTGGAGTTTGGAAACCTGGCCTGGCATTTTCTATAATGTTAAACATGCACTTATCCTATCAGACAGAAGTTCTACTTCTAGACATTTATCCAAGACAAATGAAAACATAGATCCATAAAAAGACTGTTCGAGAGTGCCCATAGCAGCTTTCTTCATAATAACCCCCAAGTTGCAACGGATCAACCGCCCATCACCAGAAGCAGGAGTGAATGAATATAATTTGGTGTGTCCATTTTGGTGGAACACTACTCAGTCATAAAGAAAGCACTGTGCTGCCCACTCCCCTCAGAATTGAAGGACTTACTGCTCCATCTGCTGGGGCTGTTCTGGAAGACAGCCAACAGCAGTCAGCCCCTCTGGGGAAGGGGCATATTTTCTTGGCTGAAATAGTCTTACGCAAAGTACCAATCTCTTCCTGGAGAAGCAGCCCCTGTCCAAGGCCAGATTAACATGGGAGTGGGGGCAACTTGAAATTACTCTGACAGGCCATGCAGCTCCAGTGCTCCCATTGGCAGGCGAGAACTCTACCTGTGGCAGCTGACGCCGAGAGCTCCCCAGGGGACCCAGCCAGAGCTGGTGGCAGTGCTGTCGGAAGTTTCACTTCTCCCTCTGCTCGATCCTGTTTCTTTCCCTCCCTTCCAAAGCCTTAGATCCCAAGAGGCCTCCTTAATAAATGCCCTGCATGCTAATCATTGTGTCTTTCCAGGGAATCCAACCTGTGAGAAACTACTGATAAACCCGGCTCAATGGATGACCCTCAAAACCAATTTACTGAGTGAAAGAAGACAGACACAAAAGGGTATATGTTGTATGAGTCCACTGATAGAGTTCTAGGACTGGAAAAACCAATCAAGGGAGGAAGAAATTAGAACCGCATTTGTCTCTGGGTAGGGACTGACTGGGAGGGGCCATGAGGGATCTTTTGTGGGGTTGGGAATATTCTGTATCTTGATAGGGGTGTAGGTTGCATATAAGTATGTATGCAATTGTCAAAACGCACTGAATTTTTCTCTTAAAATCTGTATTTTAAGAGAACAATTTATATGTTCAGTGCATTTCACTGTATATAAATTATACCCCAGGCAGAAAAGAAAAGTAACCACATCAAATTTGGTTCAAATAGAACTTATCAGTCAACACTGGATATATTTTAAAGTTTCACTATGGCCAACTGAGCCTCTATTCATTTGGAACCTGGTAGTTAGCTTTAGAGAAGGCAATGGCAACCCACTCCAGTACTCTTGCCTGGAAAATCCCATGGACGGAGGAGCCTGGTGGGCTGCAGTCCATGGGGTTGCTAAGAGTCAGGCACAACTGAGCAACTTCACTTTCACTTTTCACTTTCATGCATTGGAGAAGGAAATGACAACCCACTCCAGTGTTTTTGCCTGGAGAATCACAGGGACAGAGGAGCCTAGTGGGCTGCCGTCTATGGGGTCGCACAGAGTCGAACACGACTGAAGCGACTTAGCAGCAGCAGCAGCAGCAGCAGCAGTTAGCTTTATAAACTAAGTTTGGAAATTGACGTCTGTTGTGCTCATCTTTATATGGGTCACCAAACTAACAGACTTGCTCTTTCTTTTTGAGACATTAACTTAAAATGCCATGCTAATGGATTCATGCATATGTATGGCTGAGTCCCTTTGATTTCCACTTGAAACTATCACAACACTGTTAATTGGCTGTACTCCAATATAAAATAAAAAGTTTAAAAAATGCTATGCTAATCAGTTACAGCTCCAGAGGCCTGAGAAAAGTCATGAGATTGCTTCTTTTATGACATTTACTCATTACTCCAAGTATTGGGTACAGTTTTCATTCAACTATAGATTTATCTACCTGTATGCTCATGTAGCAGGCTTCCCAAGTGGCACAGTGGTAAAGAATCCACCTGCCAATGCAGGCAACACAAGAGACATGGGTTTGATCCTTGGGTCAGGAAGATCCCTTGGAGTAGGAAATAGCAACCCACTCCAGTATTCTTGCTTGGGAAATTCCATGGACAGAAGAGCCTGGAGGGATACAGTCCATGGTGTTGCAAAGAGAGACACGAATGAGCACCCAACACATGTTCATTTAGCAGTGATCTTCAAAGAATTCTAGATCAAATTATGAAAGCATAAAATCTAGATTTTTAGATCTAGAAAGACTTGAGATCCCTCAGTTCAATGACAAAGGGAGCTTAGGCTCACAGGAGACAATTGAGTTGCTAAAGTCAGTTGCCTAGGTCTAGGCAAGAGTAGGCTGACATCCCAGGGTGCATCCCATCAGGCAACCGTGCCCCATGCTCTGAACCAATGCTCCCCTCCGCAGCTCGGCTTAGCGAACACCTAAAAGTGTATTTTATCCTGTGGATTTTCTCTTCCCTCCATTGATGTTCCTTACTTGATAACAGCTCCCCAGCTTAGGATAAGAAGTTCAGCTGGTGGAATAAAGGACTCTTCTTTGATTTTGACAGAGATATAATTTTTGCCATAAAGTAGGGGGAAAGAGCACATCTGTGTGCTCTCTGCTTTCCTCTACCTCTTACGTGGCAATTTGTTGAAGGCATATTTGGTGAAAAGTAAACTATATCTGATTCTCAGTAGACAGATTTGAGCAAGAAACTGAGATTTTATTAAATATTCCAAAGCTCTTCCATCTCTGTGCAAGAGAAGAGAAGAGCTAGTATGTGGTATTAGGTTCAAAGTTAAGAATTAAGTCGGAAACATGAACAAAAAGGAAATCTTAAAAGTACACACTGTATGCAATCATCTTTATCTCTAGCTTTTTCTCACAAATCCTATGGTTTCCACAATGGGTTATAAATCTTTGCTTCTTTCTAAGAAACATCTGGAAAAGAAGATGAAGGCCAAGAGAGGAGAACGAAAAATAGAGGAAACCTACAATTAATAAGAGAGTCCATCCTCTCTATCCATCTATTTTTTTTTTTTTACACCCATGAGAAAGATAAAAAGTTAAAATTTGGTCAATATCAAGTGCTGAGGATGTAGAAATAGCAGACTTTAGTTCCACGCTGCCTAGAGTGTCAGGTATGAGCCACTTTGGAAAAAGATTGGCATCAGCTAATCTCTACACCACACACACACACACATACAACCTGGAATATTACTCAGCCATTTATTATACTCAGATTTATTATAAAGAAAAATCTAGCCATTTGCAACAACATGGATGAATCTAGATGATATTATGCTAAGTGAAAAAAGTCAGACACAGACAAATATTGCATGATCTATTTATATGCAGAATATAAGAAACAAAAACAAAAACCAATGAAAACAGGTTCACAGATATGAAGAACAAATGCGTGCTTGTTGCCAGAAGCAAGGGCAGTGTGGTGCCAGGTAAAACAGGTGAAGAAGATTAAGCTCAAGCTTCTAGGTATTTATGTAAGTCATGGGGGTGTTATATCCTATGTAAGGAATATGTTCAAAAAATATTGTAATCACACCAAGGGCAGATGACAATGTTACCTCACATATGTGGGCTTCCCTGGTGGCTCAGAGGTAAAGAATCCGCCTGCAGTGCAGGAAACCCGGCTTCAATCCCTGGGTCAGAAAGATCCCAGGGGAGGAGTGGGAAGTGGCAACCCACTCCAGTATTCTTGCCTGGAGAATCCCACAACAGAGGAGCCTGGTGGGCTACAGTCCATGGGGTCGCAAGAGTTGGACGTGACTTGGCGACTAAGCAACAACAGTCTCTTCCCACCTATTTTCTATGCTTGCTTTATTATAACATCTTTTTTTTTGGCCATGCCAGGCAGTCTGTGGGATCTTAGTTCCCCAATCAGGGATCAAACCGGTGCCCCTTGCTTTGGGAGGGTGGAGTCTTAACCACTGGACCGCCAGGGAAGTCCCTATAACATCTTAATTGAGATGTGATTCTCATAGCATACAAATCATTCATTTAAAGTCTATAAGTAAATGGTTTTATTACTCACAGAGTTGTGTGACTATCATTACAACCAATTTTAGAAATTTTCATCACCCCAAGGAACTCTATACCTGCTAGCATCACTCCCCATTTCGCCACCACTCCCCAGCCCCAGGCAACCACTAAAGGCACGTTCTGTCTCTAGGAATTTGCCTATTCTGGACTTCATATACAGAGAAGGCAGTGGCACCCCACTTCAGTACTCTTGCCTGGAGAATCCCATGGACGGAGGAGCCTGGTAGGCTGCAGTCCATGGGGTCGCTAAGAGTGGAATACAACATGCGGCCTTCTTTAACGAAGTACAATGTTTTCAAGGGCCATCTGTGTTGTAGCACATATCAGTATTTCATTTCTTTTTATTGCCAAATCATATTCCATTGTGTATAGATACTATATGCTTTCATCCATTTATTGGTTGGATGGACGTCTGCATTTTTTCCACTGTGGGGTTACTATGAATAATGCTGCTAGGAAATTCATGGACAAGTTTTTGTGAAACATATTTTCATTTTTTTGTGCATATACCTAGGTGTGAAACTGCTGGTCATATTATAAGTCTATGATTAATTATTTGAGGAATTGACAGACATTTTCTTCAACATATCCTTTGAAGCACAAAAGCTTTTAGTTTGATGATGTCCAAGTTATCTATTTTTTCTTTGGAGTCTGGTATCATTTTTAGTTGTAGCATGTGGAATCTGGTTCCCTGACCAGGGATCAAACCTGGGAGCGCTGCACTAGGAGCTCAGAGTCTTAGCCACTGGACCACCAAGGAGCCAAGATACCTCTGGTATCATATTTAAGAAATCATTGCCTCATCCAAGATCATAAAGATTTATATCTATGTTTTCTTTTAATAGTGTTATAGTTTTAGCTTTTACATTCAGATCTTCAGTCAATTTTGAGTTAATATTTTAAAATATGATATGAGATGGAGTTCCTACTTCATTCTTTGGTATGTGGATATCTAGTTTCCTTGGCACCATTTACTGAAAAGGTGGTTCTTTTCTCTATTGAAGTATCTTGACAGTCAATTTATCCTTGTTGAAAAACCAATTTTCCATAAATGTGAGAGTTTATTTCCAGATTCTCAATTGTTGTTGTTATTTAGTTGCTAAGTCATGTCCAACTCTTTTGCGACCCCATGGACTGTAGCCCCCCAGGCTCCTCTGTCCATGGGATTTCTCAGGCAAGAATACCACTTCCTTCTCCAGGGGATCTTCCCAACCCAGCGATCGAACAGGGGTCTCCAAGTTTCCTGCACTGCAGGCAGATTCTTTATCACTGAGCCACCTGGGAAGCCTGAGACTCTTAATATTCTCCCATTTATTGCATATATAAACTACATCTCCACAAATAAACTTGGCACGTGGAAAGCTTGTTCATTCTTTCAGGTCAGTAGTAAACTAGTAGTCCTTAAAGCCCTATAAGAAACAGTTCGGAGATTTTAGCTTCATGTTTCCACAGTCTATTAAGGTAAGAAGTTTAGTAGCAGCAGTGGAAAACCAATCCATTGTCTCATTCCAAGTAAGGTGAAATTCACAGGGAGGAGTCAGAGCAGCCTTCGTTGTGTCTGACTTAGCGGACTGTATGACTCATGGACTGTAGCCCACCAGGCTCCTCTGTCCATGGGATTCTCCAGGCAAGAATACTGGAGTAGGTGCCATTCCCTTCTCCAGGGGATCTTCCCGACCCAGGGATCAAACCCACGTCTCCTGCATTGGCGGGCAGTTTCTTTACCGCTGAGCCACTTGAGAAGCCCAGCCTTCATTACACGAAGTGGAAAGACCAACTCACTTTAACAGCTTTTCCAAAATCCAGAGTGAAACCTCAAAGCAGCCCGGTTCTCTAAGCACGAGTCAGCTTCCTGGCATGCTCCGTGACTGGCCTTGTCCCAAACGGTCAAAGCTTAATCGCACAGGATGCCTCAGAGACAGCCGGTTGCAGAGGTGTCCGGGACAAATACTGCGGCAGCGAGGTGACAGACACCACATGCAATAAAGCACGTGCAACCAAGTGCTCCTCTCCTCTTTTGGGAAACCTGCCAAACACAGTGTTTAAGGGAGGAGGAGGAGGCTGCTGCTGGGAACACCTGGTGCTTTTCTATTGTCTGCCAGGAACTTCCGGCCTAAAGCCTGCCGGAAATAACAGGGATGTTCCCAAGATGGGGATGGGGCCCTGCCTGTACTGGGCTCATGAATTATCCTGTTGAGCATGGCTGCCAAAAATCAACTGAATTTCAGATGCTATGAATTATTATCTCACATACACACACACACACACACACACACACACACACACACACACACACACACACACACACACCGTCTACCAAGAGACAAACAGTCCAGGTGTGACAGCCAAGGCTTAGCTCCAGGTGGGTATTCAGCTTCATTTCAGCTCCTGGGTGTGCAATGTCACTGCTTCTGATAAAATCACTCTCAGTTCTGTCTACCTCACAGGTTATTCAGAAATTCTGAGGGCTGCTCACTTTCGTCAGCAGGAATTAGCCCCACAGTTGGGTTCCCAAAACTCTGAGCTTTGTAATAAGACCTGAAAACTGACCCAGTTCAGAAGGAACTTATGTAACAGCGAAGCAAAAGCCAAGCACATATATGTATTCACGATATCTACAGGTAATTCTCACATCTCACAGTGAAAACTGAATCACTCGGAAGAGATTTTTCATTTGAGAAATGCTGGCTGAAAAGCCCTTCAGCTAAAACAATCAAGCAGACACAGGAAAAGAAGCAGGTGCTCAAGTACCCTTGTTGAGGTCAAGGTTGGAATCTGATGCAGTTAGGTGAAGTTTCGTTTTCTTGGAAGAAGCTAAAACATTTTTTATTGAGGATTTCACATTTAATGACAAAGACCCCCCAAACTCATCTATACTTTAAAATTCACTTCAGTGGTGATCATTTTGTAATATAAAGAAATATCAAGTCAATATGATGTGTACCTAGAACTAACCCAGTACTGTAGATCACTTATATTTCAATTTTTTTTAATGGGAAGGGAAAACAACACTCTTCAAGACATAAGTGCGTTAGGTAATGGCTTTCTCTCCTTTTTGGTCAAACATCCTAGAGTTCTCTAGCAAACCTGTGGCCCTGAAAACACACACACACATACCCTTCTTTAAGTATGAATGAGAATCTACAAAGCCTACCAACACTTTAAATTCAAGACAAAAAAACCTCATTTGTGCACCTCTTAAATTTTCTCTGATTCAGGCTCATTCCATACCCTTCTTAGCCTTTAAGCTTGAATGTCAGTGTTTATATACGAACATACAAAAAGAAAAGAGGAAGGAAAAGCTGTTGACTTTGGATTGTGATTGGTAGGGCACAGGAAACCACAAGGGACGCAAGATCTGGTCGGCTTCATTGAGCTGACACGCGCACGCACGCACACCCTTCTGGGGAGAAGAAGCCTTTGCGGGAAAGGCCCCCCCGTCCACCTGCCTCAGCAGACTGAGAGCTGGCTTGCCCCTTCCACTGTGCCCACAGGCGTCAGTTAGAGAATGAGTGCCTTAGAGCCTGGGAAAAACCCACCCGTTCTTCACTCCTTCTACCTCCGGCTACCACCCTCACTGACATAGGCTGGGACCTGAAACCTGGGGCCTGGGACCCTCTGCTGCAGTGCTTGCACCTGGACAAACATCTCAAGGCGACAAAATACAAAGAAAATATAAGAGACTAAAAATGACTCTATATGTGCACAACTGGGGCACATTATGAACAATAAGTTATAAAAAGACCAAAAACCCAACTGCCGCTTCTGAGGAGTCGGGGCACAAGCGGGATGTGCATTCTGCCCACAGCACCATCAAGGGAGTGGGCAGACCACCCAAGCCACCCTGCGAGCCCAGCCCCAGGATCCACCCTTGCCCTCCTGGATAAGGAATCGGCTTGCCAACCCCTCCCTCCCTGCCTCCCATCCCCGTCTCTGCCTGGGGCAGCATCAGTTCAATTCAGTCACTCAGTCCTGTCCGACTCTTTGCGACCCCATGGACTGCACGCCAGGCCTCCCTGTCCATCACCAACTCCCAGAGCTTACTCAAAATCATGTCCATCGAGTTGGTTGATGCCATCAAACCATCTCATCCTCTGGCGTCCCCTTCTCCTCCCACCTTCAATCTTTCCCAGAATCAGGGTCTTTTCCAATGAGCTAGCTCTTCACATCAGGTGGCCAAAGTATTGGAGTTTCACCTTCAGCATCAGGACTGATTTCCTTTATGATGGACTGGTTGGATCTCCTTGCACTCCAAGGGACACTCAAGAGTCTTCTCCAACACCACAGCTCAAAAGCATCAATTCTTCGGCACTCAGCTTTCTTCACAGTCCAAATTAGCTCCCCAGGGAAATGCAAACGGGTTATAACAACCTTCCCCTACCTCAAAACACCCACCACTGTGACCAGATCTTGCCTTCTCCAAGGATATACAGGAGATACTGGAAGAATTTGTAGCTAACAACACAGTTCTCTCTATTTTTTCCCCTTTGGTCCTACCTGCAGCATGTGTGATTTTAGTTCCCCAACCAGGAATCAAACCTGCAGTGGAAACACAGAGTCTTAACCCCTGGACTACCAGGGAAGTCCCTACAGTGCAGTTCTTAACAGAACATTGTCTTTATTGTTCAATTGGTCTGTTTTGAGTTTTATTCGTATCCCCAGCTAGACAGTAAATCCCCTGGATTCTCAAAATAAACCCCAAATGCAACCACTCTCCAGTCTTTCCACCGTTGACGCTGCATCTCAGCCCTTATCTCTCTCTGGGGGATGAGGGCAACATCTTAACTGCCCTTCCTATTTTCTCTATAATTGCTTGACAGCATGTCCTCCAAAAGCCAGGGTTATGGAGACCCAGTCTCTCCACTGTGCCCAACTCTTCAATGGGTTCCTATTGCATATGTAAAAGAAAAAAAAAAGTAAACTCTTACCACGGGCTACAAAGCCTCCTGGTTGGCTCTGTTTCCTCAGTTCCACTTATCCTTTCCTTCACTTTTCCCTCTCCAGCCACACTGACAGTCCTTATTTTCCTCAAACACAAGCGTGTTCCCACCTCAGGGCCTCGCTGTTCCTTCCTTGACACACGCTCCTCTCTCCAAATACCTGCATGACTTCATGCATCCTTCATCCTCACTTCAACCAAGGTCTCCCACAAGCCAACAATTCTCAAGGAGGCTTCTCTGCCTCTATAGAAAGTTGTCCCTCTCATAAGGTCTGTCTATTTTCCTTTCTTTTCCTCCCATAAAGTAAAAGTGTCAGTCACTCAGTTGTGTCCGACTCTTTGTGACCCCATGGACTGTAGCCTACCAGGCTCATCTGTCCATGGAATTCTCCAAGCAAGAATCCTAAAGTGGGTTGCCATTCCCCTCACCAGCAGACTTCCAAACCCAAATATTGAGCCCTGGTTTCCCACACTGTGGGGAGACTCTTTACCAACTGAGTCACCACTTAACTATTATTAGGTATTTATACATTTTGAACAAATGCAAGCTTACAAAGGCAGGGACCTAGCCTGTCCTCACCATTGTATCCTTAGAGACTAGCCGAGGGCCTAGCACACTGTCAGTGTGAATGAGCAGACACATGTTAAACTGTCCTCCCCTACTGCAGGAAGTTTGAGAGGAAAGTAGATCATTGGTTAAGAACAGGGTTTAAAGTCAGGTTGTTCTGGATTTGGATCTTGCTATGAGAACTCAGCAAGTTTGTTAACCTCTCTGAATCTTGGTTTCTCTCCTGCAAAATGGAAGTAATATCAAAATTACATCAAAATTATGTGAAGTGCTTATTGCAACAGGTATCATTTAGTAGTGGCTCAATCAGTTCAGCTCAACTCAGTCGCTCAGTCATGTCTGACTTTTTGTGACCCCATGGACTGCAGCATGCCAAGCTTCCCAGTCCATTACCAACTCCTAGAGCTTGCTCAAACTCATGTCCATTGAGCTGGTGATGCCATCCAACCATCTCATCCCCTGTCATCCCCTTCTCCTCCTGACTTCAACCTTTCCCAGCATCAGGGTCTTTTCCAATGAGTCAGTTCTTTGCATCAGGTGGCCAAAGTACTGGAGTTTCAGCTTCAACATCAGTCCTTCCAATGAATATTCAGGACTGATTTCCTTTAGGATGGACTGGTCTGATCTTCTTGCAGTCCAAGGGATTCTCAAGAATCTTCTCCAACACCATATTTCAAAATAATCGTTTCTTCAGCACTCAGCTTTCTTTATGGTCCAACTCTCACATCTATACATGACTACTGGAAAAACCACAGTTTTGACTAGATAGACCTTTGTCGGCAAAGTAATGTCTCTGCTTTTTAATATGTTGTCTAGGTTTGCCATAGCTTTTCTTCCAAGGAGCAAGCATGTTGTAATATTTCCAGTTATCAGCAGAGGTCAGTAGCAACTGACCACAGAAGGTTTTACATTTTAATAGAGACCTAGAATATTTTGTTTTGTTCCTTTTAGTTCTTTAAGAAAATATAACTGTTGACAGCATGCTTTTAAAAAAAGTTACTATTGACAGAATGGTAAAGCCTTGCTCAAAACACATGCTTAAATCTTGAGAAGCAAGTCTCACCCCACTGTAGGCACTTAAGAAATGTTGACTATAGAGAAGAAAAAGAATTATAAGACTGTTATTTTCGCAGAAACATCACAAAGAATGGGAAAATGTTGTTCTTTGTTGTTCTGAAACTAAGCCCTGGCCTGATAGTTAGCATGCTGAGCATAACTTCATGTCAGGGGAGACGAAGGTTTTTCTTGCATATTTTTTCAGGCTATTCAGATATTAGTGCTTGGGGGAAATTCCTTGAGAAGCATTTTGAGCAGCCTCAAGTCCATCTATATACTGGGTTAAATTTAAAGGTGAGGTCAGAGTGCATGTACCCTTCTTGACAGTTCAAGAAAAGCAGATGTCTATCTTCTCTTTTTGTTCCATGAACACAGAAAAGGGGGCTGTGGTTCAATCATGCAAAGTGGGACTCTTTTTCAGTTGTACTGGAAGGATAAAGTTATGTCTAAGAAGTGACAATATTACACTATCAAACACGTATATGTGTTTGTATATGTCTGTCAAATAAAGGCAATTAGGTCCTAGGGGTCTGTTAGTCATTATATCACAGATACTTGGAAGTTACTTAATTTAGTTATCTTTAAAAGTCATTATGACATTAATGTTAGATAAAACCGACTCTATTTAGAGGTTTTAAAGTGGGATATAGTTTTATAATTTAAAGATAACCATTTATGGACAGATACTAACAATGGAAATGAAACTCTAGATTTGGGGCCATTTGAAGGACTCACCTGAGTCTAATCTGTATCTCCTAGCCCATGACTTCAGACATATCAGGAGATTATTTAAATACCTGTTAAAGAACTAGAGGACATATATTTTATTTATTTTTTGTTTTTATTTTTAAATTAATTTTTATTGGAGTATAGTTGCTTTACAATGCTGTGTTAATTTCTACTGTACAACAAAGTGAATCAGCTATACGTGTACATATATCTCCTCTTTGTTGGATTTATTTCCCATTTAGGTCACAACAGAGCATTGAGTAGAGTTTTCCTGTGCTATACAATATATAAGAACCTATATAACAGGTTCTTATTAGTTATATATTCTATACATAGTATCAATAGTGTATATATGTCAATTCCAATCTCTCAATTCATCCAACCCTCCTCCGTCCTTGGTATCCATATGTTTGTAGGAGAATAAACATTTTAATATAAAAAGGTTTTTAAAGTATTCATGCCATTGTTTCAAACAAGGTTACCCCTGCATAAATATTTCTCCCAGTTTTAAAAAATTTATATTTTCTTAGGGAGCATTGGTTTACATTTATAGATACTCAAACCTTCCAATCAATTCTTTTATATGTTTTCTGATATTAGTGTTGTATTAAGGAATGGCTTTCATACTCTAATGGTATGTAATACAGTTTTTTCATATTTTCTTCTAGTATTCTTACTTTTCATTGGGTTGGAAAGATCCGCTAGAGAAGGGATAGGCTAACCACTCTAGTATTCTCGGGCTTCCCTTGTGGCTCAGCTGTTAAAGAATCCACCTGCAATGCAGGAGACCTGAGTTTGATCTCTGGGTTGCAAAGATCCCATGGAGAAGGGAAATGCTACCCACTCCTGGAGAATTCCATGGACTGCTTAGTCCATGAGGTCGCAAAGAGTTGGACACGACTGAGCGAATTTCACTTTACTTTTCACATGTAAATCTTTATTTCATCTGTAATTTATTTTTGTGTATTGCATGAGGTAAGATATATGCAGTCTCCTCCAAATTGTTCATTAATAATGCCAAACTCTACTTACTAATATGTATTTGTTTTCTGTTGATTTCAAAGACATAAACCAAAAATTATGTCATAGATCAGACATCTATATTCTCAAACAATGGGAAAGATGGGGAATTATAAACGCCAACACAATCATTCTTAATATATCCACCTGAAGTTTTTCTTTCCTGTGAGGAATTTACTCCCCAAGTGAAACAAATCTGCAAAATCTTTCATTATATTCACACCTTAAAGTTGGAGATATCAGACCTAAAGAACTTCCCAGGTGGCGCTAGTGGTAAAGAATCTGCCTGCAAGTGCAGGAGACATAAGAGATACTGCTTCGATCTCTGGGTTGGGAAGATCCCCTGGAGTAGGAGCCGGCAAGCCACTCCAGTATTCTTGTCTGGAAAATTCCGTGGACAGATGAGCCTGGGAGGCTACAGTCCATGGGGTCACAAAGAGTCAGACACAGCTGAGCAACTGAGCACCCATACAGACTGGACTTAAAGCACACAATTACAAACATGCCCTCTATCACTGAATCTAACTGTAAATAAACAAACAACCCATATCTTCTATTATGAAAACTAAGTCTTAAAAGAGCTCAAGTACATGTCATGAAAAGCCATTTGGGTGTAAATATGTCATAATAATACAGACTGATAACTGTACTAGGGTATAAAATTTCAGTGTATTTTAGGTATTCTTCAACAAGTAAGTTGACTTTTACATTCAGTACAAGGCAAAACATATAAATGTTTAATAGCTTGAAGTATCAGTTATTAAACATTTAAGGAACATTACTTAGCTCTTTAAAATTGTGTTTTATTTAGAATTCTGTTGTTACTTTTCTTTAATGAGACAAAAAAAATTTTTAATTGAAAATCCTAGGAGAGGCAGATGCTTATTCTTTCCTCTGAAATCATGCTGCCTCTAATCTCTTTTGATATCCAGCAAGCAACATCAAGCCCATATAGGGACTTGTACAAAGGAGAAACAAGTTGTAATAAATTACTTCTTTCCAGGGCTTTATTTAATATCAATGCATCATGGAAACAGAACACTAAATTGCTACTTATAAACTAAATATGCATTTCAAATAAAACATTTAACATTCTAAAGAGCCAGATTAAGAATGCCTAGAGGTCTGATTTTAAATGATAAGCAAAGGTGAAAATTAAAGGTCATTATCTAGACCTGAACATTTATGAGCCACGTACATAGTGAGTTTTATACTTTTACCTCTATTTTACTACAGGGATAGCACTGCTTTGTGGAACTAAATTTCAAAGTTTACTGTTAGGTACATTATCCTGGCTCAATATCCGTAGATAAATGAAATAATTCATAAGGCCATTTTAATGCTAATAGTGAATCTAAAAAAGGTTTCATTTTCTTATAGTAGGTAAATGTTCTGTGCATAGAAATTACTTCAATTCCTAGGATTATCTAAATTAGCTTGTTCTTCCTAAAATAATGAAAAAACTTAAATACTAGTGCTGATTTTTAAATTAGTGAAGAGCTGTCAATTTGTGGCAATGAGATACCTTGGGGACAAGACTATGTTTGATATCTGCTGCAATTCCTGTTTCTTCTGCCAGCCAGACCCAATGAACAAATATTTGTGGCATGTAAGTCACCCAGGGTTTGCCTGCAGCACTCTGCACATGCCCAGCTGTGCAGTCATCAGCCTGACACCTTAGAACATAGATGCTGCTGGCTTTTATCATCTTGGCATGAATCCAAGGCTCATTCTCCAATGGAACAGACAAGAGATAAATCATCTTACTGACTCAACCTCGCCATCACCAGACTCCTTTGTTGTGAACACTTAGCACACAATGAACACAAACTGATCAGCAGCATGAGTCACAGCTGGCCCTGAGACCTCAGTGTAAAAATCAGACCAGCTTTTCTTCAATAGCCTCTAAGTAGATAAATACCAGCTTCAAATATTTAGGATGCTACATACCAAGAAGGAAAAGTGCAAATTTCATTTGCAGCAAAACTGCTCTCTCACTGAATGATCAGAACTCAGTGTTCCCATTCTGGCAAGATCAGACAGCGGGAAAAATATATTTGTTTAATTACAGTCTTTGAAGAGAATAGCATATAGCCTTCTCCAAGGGTTCTTCCCAACCCCCTGGAGATTGCACCCAGGTCTCCCACGTTGCAGGCAGACACTTTACCCTCTGAGCCACCAGGGAAGCTCCAAGTGTGGTACCATTTCCTTCTCCAGAGGATCTTCCCAACCCAGGGATCGAATCCAGGTCTCCTGCATTGCAGACAGATTCTTTACCGTCTGAGCCACCAGGCAGCCCACTGCCAGGAAGACCCATTGAGTACAGTAAAAATGAGGTCTGTAGACACATTTGCATTTTATTGTTTTCTAAAAATAGAATGAATGTAATTGTCAGAATCATTTCATGACTCCACCTTGATATGTAAAATATTTGCTTCTAAACCAAGACTGTTTCTACGTCAATCTTTTTTTTTTTCATTAAATGAGTGATTTATTATTTTTCTAGAAAGAATCTTTTACTTCTGGGTCAGTCCACACAGAGAGCATCCAGCATCACTCTGGTGACTAGGAGCCACCTCTCTGCTACTGCTAAGTCCCTTCAGTCGTGTCCGACTCTGTGTGACCCCATAGATGGCAGCCCACCAGGCTCCCCCGTCCCCGGGATTCTCCAGGCAAGAACACTGGAGTGGGTTGCCATTTCCTTCTCCAATGCATGAAGGTGAAAAGTGAAAGGGAAGTCACTCAGTCGTGTCCGACTCTTAGCGACCCTATGGACTGCAGCCCACCAGGCTCCTCCGTCCATGGGATTTACCAGGCAAGAGTACTGGAGTGGGGTGCCATTGCCTTCTCCAAGCCACCTCTCTAATTCGCATAATCTTCTTGTTCAGTCGCTAAGTCGTATCCAACTCTTTGTTATCCCTGTGAACTGCAGCACGCCAGGCTCCTCTGTCCTCCACTACCTCCTAGAGTTTGCTCAAATTCATGTCCATTGAGTCAGTGTTGCTATCTAACCATATCATCCTCTGCTGCCCTCTTCTCCTTTTGCCTTCAATCTTTCCCAGCATCAGGGTCTTTTCCAATGAGCTGTTTTTTTTGCATCAGGTGGCCAAATAACCTTCTACTTCAATCTTAAACCTATATTTTACAAATTCATTTTAAAAAAAGAACAATTGGACATCCGTATGCAAAAAAAAAAAAAAAAGTTAATCTAGACAGAGAGCTTAGAGCCCTCATAAAAATTAACTCAAAATGGATCCTGGACCTAAATGTAAAACACAAAACTATAAAGCTGCTAAAGATAACAAAGGAGAGACATCTATATGACCTTGAGTAAGGCAATGGTTTTTTAGATATAGCACCAAAGATAAGATCCTCAAAAGGCAGTCGATAAGACTTCATTAAAATTAAAACCATTTTTTTAGAGAATGTCAAGAGAGTGAGAACTCAAGCCTCAGCCTGGAAAACATTTGCAAAAGACACATCTGATAAAGGACTGTTATTCAAAATAAATAAAGAACTAAAAACTCAAAAATAAAATAATCCAATGTTTAAATGGCAAAAGATATGAACAGACACCTCTCCAAAGAAAATATATAGATGGCAAGTAAGTATATGAAAAGATACCTAACATCATATGTCATTCAGGAGATGCAAATTAAAGCAACAGTAAGATACCCTGATGCTGGGAAAGACTGAGGACAGGAGGAGAAGGGGATGACAGAGGATGAGATGGTTGGATGACATCACTGACACAATGGACATGAGTTTGAGGAAATTCCAGGAGATGGTGAAGGACATGGAAGCCTGGCATGTTGCAGCCCACAGGGTTGCAAAGAGTCGGACACAACCTAGCTACTGAACAGCAACGACACCCATCTATTAGAATGGCCACCATGCCCAATGCTGATGAAGATGAGGAATAACAGGAACTCACATTCATTGCTGGTGGGAGTACAAAGTGGTATAGCCACTTTGGAAGACGGTGTGGTAATTACATATGAAACTAAACATACTCGTACTATGTGACCCAGCAATCATGCTTCCAGGTATTTCACTAAATGAACTAAAAACTTACATCCATACAAAACTCTGTACCTGGGTAGTCTACAGCAGCTTTATTCATAATTGCCAAAACTCGGAAGCAACCCATCCCTTCAGTAGGTGAAGCGATAAACTGTGGTACAGCCAGACAATGGAATACTATTCAGCGCTAAAAATAAATAAGAAATAAGCTATCAAGCCATGAAAAGACAAGAAGGAAACAAAGTTTAAAAAAGTTAATTTGAAAAGTAGTAGTTTGTATGATTCCAACTATAGGCTGTTACGGAAAGTGCAAAACTACGGAGACAGTAAAAAGATTAGTGGTTGCCAGGGGCTATAGAGGGGTGGGAAGGACTGCTACACAGAGTGTAGAGCATTTTCAGGGCAGTGAAACTATTCTGTGTAATACTACTACACTTTTGTCAAAACCCACAGGACATTCAACATCAAAAGGGGTTTTTGAGCAGAAAGGCCTGAAGCACAAAGCCGCTACTGAAGAAACTCAAGAGGCTGCAGTGGCAGAAGATGGGATGATGGAAAGTAGGGTCCAACCACTGAAGACGGCTGCCTTTCCTCCAGGCTTCAGCATTTAGGAAATTAAGAACAAACAATGGTGACACTTAACGTTTGGTAGAAATAGCAGCAGCGGAAGAAAAAGTTGGCAGTTAAGAAAAACTCAGAGAGAGAGGCTTTCAGTGATAAGGTTCCATCAAAGCCTGTACCCAAGACCAGGGACAACCCGTGAAATGTATGATGAAAACATAGTATATATCCTCATGATGAAGAGGTTGTTTATGATGAAGCTACAGACAAATTTGTTTCTTACTTCAACAGACAAACTTCTTCCAAGATTCTCATCACTACATCAGGTTGATCTCATGGGAGAACAGTACGACTCTATGACCATTTCTCTACAGTTATACCAAACTCACATGCTTATTACAGAAGAGCGCTGGTTCTGAAAAAATTATTTCACAGTGCCATCTCATGAGATTTCACAGACCTGATTGTTATTAATAAAGATCATAAAATGCCAAATGGATTAATTCTGAGTCAGCTGCCAAACGGCTCCGTTGCTCAGTTTAAGCAATGTTCATCTGCATAAAGAAATTAAAGAAAGTGGAGTCGCTCAGTCATGTCCGATTCTTCACGACCCCATGGACTATTGCCTACCAGACTCCTCCGTCCATGGGATTTTCCAGGCAAGGGTACTGGAGTGGGGTGCTATTTCCTTCTCCAGGGGATCTTCCCGACCCAGGGCATGAACCCAGGTCTCCCGCATTGTAGACAGACACTTTACCGTCTGAGCCACCAGGGAAGTTAAAGAAATTGAGAAGAGGCAACGACCCAACAGTACACACACCTGAAATAATTTTGAACAATTTTAACAACATGACTGGGTCATTCTATTGGATATATGTTTGCATCTCTCTTTCCCCTTAATCCTCAATTTATTGGAAGGCAGGTTGCCACATTCCACAATCAACAGAATTATATAATCTTCAGATGTCACAGATACATATTCAAGAGTGAAAAGAAAATGGGAATTCAGGAACTTGTACCACATTTTACCTTAAAATTAGGATCTCTTCAGAAAGGAATCTTTGATTCTAAATATGGAGAATATGAATGGGTCCATAAGCCCTGGGAAATGGACAGAAGTAGAAGAAAATTCCATTTATAAAGGACTGAGGGGGTACTATTGGATTGTGATGAATAGGCCTATCTTGAATTTATGAAACAAGACCCTTTTCAAAATGGCAACTCCTGATTTCATGAAACTTCTTTCATGTATAAAGAAAGCTGAGTGCCGAAGAATTGATGCTTTTGAACTGTTGTGTTGGAGAAGACTCTTGAGGGTCCCTTGGGCTGCAAGGAGATCCAACCAGTCCATCCTAAAAAGAAATCACTCCTGCATATTCATTGGAAGGACTGATGCTGAAGCTGAAACCCCAATACTTTGGCCACCTGATGCAAAGAACTGATTCATTTGAAAAGACCCTGATGCTGGGAAAGACTGAAGGCTGGAGGAGAAGGGGGATGACAGAGAATGAGATGGTTGGATGGCATCACCGACTCAATGGACATGAGTGAGTAAACTCCGGGAATTGCTGATGGATAGGGGCTTGGTGTGCTGCAGTCCATGGGGTTGCAAACAGTCGGATGCAACTGAGTGACTGAACTGAACTGAACTGAACTTTCATGTCTGCACAAAGTATCAAGTACCACGAATTACTACTATTTATGCAGCAAATAAAAAATCATGTTGGTAAGAAAAAAGGTGATTTCTAATGTAGACCATGACAGACTTTGCATGACAATGATAGGTTAATGTAGGTTCATCCATTGTAACAAATGCACCACTCTGGTGGGGGGTGTGGATAATAGGGAGAGTTGTACATGTGTGGAGACAAGAATAAATGGGAACTCCCCGTATTATCGGCTCAGTTTTCCTGTGAACCTAAAAATCACTCTAAAAAAAATAAAATGTATTAGTTAAAAAGTCAAACATTCAAAATCGCATTTGCCAATTTTAGGAAATACCAGTTTAAGGTATTTTAGTAAGTTGGGGAGCTCTAAATAGGATAATTAAATTGCATTACAATGTTGTGTTGGTTTCTGCCTTACAACAACGTGACTCAACCATAGGTACACATGTAACCCTTCCCTCTTGAACCTCCCTCCCACCTCCCACCCCATCCCACCCCTCTAGGTGGTCACAGAGTGCCAGGCTGAGCTGCCTGCATCACACAGCAAGTTCCCACTGGCCATCTATTTTCCATTTGGTAACGTACATGCTTCAGCGCCACCCTCTCAATTCGTCTCACCCTCTCTTTCCACTGCTGTGTCCACAAGCCTGTTCTCTATGTCTGCATTCTCTATTGCTGCCTTGCAAGTAGGTTCATTAGTAGCATTTTTCTGGATCCCAAATATATGCATTAGGATACTATATTTGTTTTTCTTTTTCTGACTTACTTTACTCTGTATAACAGGATCTAGATTCATCCACTTCACTAGAACTGACTCAAATGCATTCATTTTTATGGCTGAGTAATACTCCCTTGTAAAATGTAATTTTTAAAATATAACAAATATATAGGTAAAATGTAGATACCCAGGAGAAGGTATAAAAACATACTTGCTGCTGCTGCTGCTAAGTAGCTTCAGTTGTGTCCAACTCTGTGCAACCCCATAGATGGCAGCCCACCAGGCTCCCCCGTCCCTGGGATTCTCCAGGCAAGAACACTGGAGTGGGTTGCCATTTCCTTCTCCAATGCAGGAAAGTGAAAAAAAGAAAGTGAAGTCGCTCAGTCGTGTCTGACTCTTAGTGACCCCATGGACTGCAGCTTACCATACTTAGTGTCCCACAAATAGAAGCAGCCTAAAGAACAGTATCATGTGGATTTCAAAGAAGCGGCGTCTCTAGGTGAGATTTAGCCAGTGCTTGAGGTGGGGGAAAGGAAACAGCTTAAGGTTCTCCTTTGGGCAGTTCATGTACTTTTGCTTCTCCAATTCTGGAGGAATACACACTGAGCATTGGCTTAGCATCAGGTCAAGGGAGGGTCCAGCTGAGGCGGTTTGGGTGATGGGCGGCAGACCTGGGAAGTGATACATCTCAGTTCCTTTACTGGGATTTCAAGGTCAATCTATGGCAGTATGTTTCTGGCTTAGTTCCCTCATTACTTACTTTCATACCTTAGTTACAAATTTCCAGAATAAATGGCATTGTACCATAATCCTAGAAATGGAATAGATTCCATGGAAACAGCCCTACAGAATAAGAAAGAATCTTAGGGCTACCATTATTTTTTTCTTTTTCTACTCACTATGTCCCTTAATGATGCTTTTTTAGAATACCTGCCCTTTATGAAGGGCTTCCCTTGTGGCTCAGCTAGTAAAGAATCCGCCTGCAATGCAAGAGATCTGGGATCGATCCCTGGCTTGGGAAAATTCCCCCAGAGAAGGGAAAGGCTACCCACTCCAGAATTCTAGCCTGGAGAATTCCATGGAATTTATAGTCCATTGTTCACAAAGTGTCAGACACGACTGAACGACTTTCACTGAGCCATTTATGAGAAGTCCAGCATTTCTAAGATGCATATACAGTTGCAAGGAACAGGATCTAAACTTCCTTTGCTGATAAGACCCAGTTTGTGGGATTAGGGAGTGAAGTTAGATCCATGGCCTTGTATTTTCCCTGTTAGAGTGAGAAAGTCTTCAACTGAGTGCATACTCAATGGGTGTACCGTAGGCAGAGCACTGCTGCAGGCAATGTAGATTGCGCCAGGAAGGGTTCTAAAGACTGCTCTCCTTCAAGAAGCTTAAATCTCTTTGAAGTACACCATACATAAGTTGCTGCTGCTAAGTCACTTCAGTCGTGTCTGACTCTGTGCTACCCCATAGACGGCAGCCCACCAGGCTGCCCCGTCCCTGGGATTCTCCAGGCAAGAACACTGGAGTGGGTTGTCATTTCCTTCTCCAATGCATGAAAGTGAAAAGTGAAAGGGAAGTTGCTCAGTCGTGTCCGACTCTTAGCGACCCCATGGACTGCAGCCCACCAGGCTCCTCCGTCCAACGGATTTTCCAGGCAAGAGTACTGGAGTGGGGTGCCACTGCTTTTCCAATACATAAGTTAGTTACTATTAAAAAAAAAAAAGAAAAAACTTTTATTAAAACCTGAGGATGTTGCGTTTTTGCATAAAGCACTTTAATCCCTGCCTCATGACTTTCAACAAGGAACTCTGCTGTTGAAGAGAGAGGAAGAAGAAAGAATTTGTGGTATAAGGCATACCTATAGCTTGTGTTTCTTCAAGTAACAAAAACATGAAGCACTGGGAATTCAATGGCAGTCTAGTGGTTAGATTTCATACTTTCACTGCCATGATCCAGGTTTGATCCTGGTTAGAACTAAGATCCCACAAATTGCACAGTGTGCCCCCACACCAAAAAAAAAAAAAAAAAATCAACCAACAAAGCAATCAATCAAACAACAACAAAAAACATAACACATTGCTTGTTAAGAAGACTTATGAGTAACTTACTGTGAGACTTGGAGTACAAAAGATCCCCTTACTGTTACCCCAAGTGAATCAAGTATGATACAGGCCTGCTTTATTAAGTTCAGACAAACAAACGAATTTACTTTGTCTTACCAAGAGAGATGCATAAGTGGAATTCACTCTCATGTTCTTTATTCATTTTATAAATAATATCTCAGGAATGGGGCTCTACTAATATTAACTCATTTAGCCTATGTAATGGGGCTTCTTAGGTGGCAAAGTGGTAAAGAATCTGTCTGCCAATGCAGAAGACAAAAAAGACACAGGTTTGATCCCTAGGTTGGGAAGATCCTCTGGAGTAGGAAATGGTAACTTACTCCAATATTATTGCCTGGAAAATTTCATGAACAGTGGAACTTGGTGGTCTACAGGCCATGGGATCACGAAGAGTTGGACACGACTGAACACTGAGTAACCTATGTAACAACCCCATGAAGGATTAATGATAGCTGTCTACTTAGCATTAGTTTTACTAAGTATTTATTTTTGAGCTATAATAAGGGGATAGGTGTTTAGTAATAAAATTATTTGGGTAAATGAGTTGGAACTGGAAAAACAGTACATCAAAATTTCCAGGAGAAATATCAACAACCTCAGACATGCAGATGATACCATTCTAATGGCACAAAGTGAAGAGGAACTAAAGAGCCTCTTGATAAAGATGAAAGAGGAGAGTGAAAAAGCTGACTTAAAACTCAGCATTCAAAAAAGTAAGATCATGTCATTCGGTCCCATCACTTCATGGCAAATAGATGGGGGAAAAGTGGAAGCAGTGACAGATTTTATTTTCTTGGGCTCCAAAATCACTACAGATAGTGACAGCAGCTATGAAATTAAAAGACACTTGCTCCTTGGAAGAAAAGGTATGACAACCTAGACAGCATATTAAAAACCAAAGAATATCACATTGCCAACAAAAGTCTGTATAGTCAAAGCTATGATTTTCCCCTTAGTCATATGTGGATGTAGAGTTAGACCATAAGGAAGGCTGAGCACCAAAGAACTGATGCTTTTGAACTATGGTGCTGGAGAAGACTCTTGAGAGTCCCTTGGACAGCAAGGAGATCAAACCAGTTAATCCTAAAGAAAATCAACCTTGAATATTCATTGGAAGGACTGATGCTAAAGCTGAAGCTCCAATACTATGGCCACCTGATGCAAAGAGCCTACTCATTGGAAAAGACCCTGCTGGTGGGAAAGATTGAAGGCAAGAAAAGGGGATGACAGATGATGAGATGGTTGGATGGCATCACTGATTCAATGGACAACAGTTTGAGCAAACTCCAGGAGACAGTGAACGACAGGAAAGCCTGGAGTGTTACAGTCCATGGGGTCGCCAAGAGTCGGACACAACTGAGCAACTGAGCAACATACAGTTCAGTGCAGTTCAGTCGCTCAGTCGTGTCCGACTCTTTGCGACCCCATGAATCGCAGCACGCCAGGCCTCCCTGTTCATCACCATCTCTCGGAGTTCACTCAGACTCACGTCCATCGAGTCCGTGATGCCATCCAGCCATCTCATCCTCGGTTGTCCCCTTCTCCTCCTGCCCTCAATCCCTCCCAGCATCAGACCTACAGAGATCCTACACCATAACCAAACATGTCGCCCAATTGATGATTTGATATTTCTTAAATTTCCTCTAAAATTAGATTAAATTGATATGACTGACTGTGGCTTCCTGGACATACTTCATCCATACAAGACAAGAGGATTTTCATGTGATAGTAAAATAAAGGCTTTTAATCTTAAATAAACAATATCTATGAATACTCATCTTACTATTATAAAGTGAAGTGAAGTGAAGTCGCTCAGTCGTGTCCGGCTCTTTGTAACCTCATGGACTGTAGCCTACCAGGCTCCTCTGTCCATGGGATTTTCCAGGCAAGAATACTGGAGCGGGGTGCCATTTGCTTCTCCAAGGGATCTTCCTGACCCAGGGATAGAACCCGGGTCTCTTGCATTGTAGGCAGACACTTTACCGTCTGAGCCACCAGGGACTATTGTAAGAAAGAGTCAAATCACATTATTTATTTTTGTCAGGCATTCGAGATTTTCATCCTCCTCTTGTCACAGAAATCACCTTAGCAGAAAGTGCAAACCACAGGAAGGTGAAACCACAGAAGCAGCAATTCCATTGACTGTTTTTCAGAGGTCAACTTGGATCACACTGTCTGCTCTCTGATGAGGTCTGGGATGCTATGTGTTACAGATGGCACATCTTACAGGTTGTTCCCAGTGATGCATAACACATTGCAGAGAACACTTCAGATGAATCTGAGCAGCAGTCTGAACGCTCCTTTAATTTGAATTTCATTATTCCAGGGCTGAGAATTCTTGTCCTGGAAGAGCACACTGCTCTGTTTGGGCTCCCTTTCAATAAGTGTCTCCTTGCAATTTTTTCCTCCCCTTGGCAGCACACTCAGCAGTAAACAACTCCAAGGGACTGCCACGCAGTGACACAACACTGCAAGTGAAAGGCCTCCTACACGCAAGAGCCTCTTCATGCCCCGTCAAGTGGCTAGTACAACCTTCAGCTTCTGCATAGCATGTCTCACCAATTTGTATCACCTTCTATCCCCACACTCAAGGGCTTTTTCTGGAGATACCATGATGAGGCCAAACTGTATTTCTTCATCACAGAGAGGTGTTAGCTACATTAGAAGAAAGCTCATATTACTTAATTTAATGTTTAGCTGATTTCTCACCAAAAGTGGGGCTTGATAGAAATTCAAATGCTGCAACTTCATGTGTTTTTAAAAATACCACCAAAAGGAAAATTTAGACTGGGCACCAGAAATATGTTCTTCTCTTTCTGAAATGGTAAAATTCCTTCCCTGACACTTTCTAGCTATTTTTCCCCCCAGGAACTGTCCAGGGAAAGGACATACAATTAATATGATTTTCATATAATAGATCTGTATTCATACTTGGAATTAGAAAATCTCATCATCTCTATGGGCGTCTTTAAGAAAACCATAAACTACACCCTCCTTCATTTCATAATGTAATCATCATCACCATCTTCTATGCATTAAAAAAATTTTTGTTTATTTGTCTCTTTACGGCTGCCCGCAGGCTTTTTCTAGTTTCAGCAAGCAGGGGCTACTCTCTTGTTGCTTGCAGTGTTTGGGCTTCTCTGCAGGGGCTTTTCCTGTTGCAGAGCATGAGTTCCAGGGTGTGTAGGTTTCAGCAGTTGTGGGGCATGGGCCTAGTTGCCTCACAATATGTGGAAACTTCCCGGACCAGGGATTGAACCCGTGTCCCCTGCACTGGTAGGTGGATTCTTAACCACTGGACCACCAGGAAAATCCACCACTTTCTATATCGATTGAACGTGTACTCTGACCTCTATCCCTGGGGATAAAGAGATTAATAGTCCATGGGGTCGCTACTAGTCGGACATGACTGAGCGACTTCATTTTCACTTTTCACTTTCCTGCCTTGGAGAAGGAAATGGCAGCCCACTCCAGTATTCTTGCCTGGAGAATCCCATGGACAGAGAAGCCTGGTGGGCCATAGTCCATGGGGCTGCAAAAGAGTCAGACACGTCTTAGCAACTGAACAACAACGAAGGCCATCTTAATTTTGCAAAACAAATTTTGCAATCCAAAATTCTAATGCATTTAAGTTTTTACCTTACCATTGGCCAGAAAGTGAAGGAAAAGAACCTTAAAAATGAAACGTTCAGTAGGGAAAATATAGCCTGGCGAGGGTTGGGACTAGCACTGTAAAAGAAATCAGACTTCTCTTAAGCAAGAAAACCCACAGTGATGGGCTGAAGAACATTCCAATTCCTCCACCCCAGATGGCCACATCCTAACCTCTAGAATCTATGCATGTTGCTGTTGTTGTTCAGTTGCCCAGTCGTGTCCAACACTTTGTGACTCCATGGACTGTAGCACACGAGGCTTCCCTGTGCATATGTTACCTTATATGACAGAAGAGACTTTGCAAGTATGATTAAATTAGATCTTGAGATTATCCTGGATTATCTGGGTGGGCTCAGTCTAACTACAAGACTCCTTAGAAAAGGCAGGCAAGAGGATGAGAATCAGGGGAGAAGATGTGAGGACCAGAGCAGATGTTAGAGATGAGAAGAAGTGGTGGTACTGGCTTTGAAGATGGAGAAAGGGGCCATGTGCCAAGGGGCGTGGGTGGACTCTACATGAAAGTAAAGGCAAGGAAATTAATTCTCCTCTAGAGCTTCACAGGTGGTGCTAGTGGTAAAGAACTCGTCTGCCAGTGCAGGAGATACAAGAGATATGGGTTCAATTCCTAGGTCAGGAAGATCCACTGGAGAAGGAAATGGCAACCCACTCCAGTATTCCTGCCTAGAGAATCCCATGGACAGAGGATTCTGCTGGGCTACAGTCCATGGAGCCACAAAGAGTCAGATACAATTGAAGAGACTTAGCACACACCTAGCACACACACTAGAATTTCCAAAGAAATGCAGCCCTACTGGCACACTTCAGATTCCAGAACCATAAGAAAATAAACTTGTGTGGCTTAAGCCACTAAGCTTGCAGTTATCTGTTACAGCAACGACAGGAAACTAACACAGACTCTCTTTACCCCACTAGAAGCCAGACTTGGTTCCCAGCACAAAGACAGATACATTTGATCCTTGCAGCTCCAAGTATAATAAACCTTTGTGCATGTGTGCTCAATCATGTTTGACTCTTTGTGACCCCATGCACTGCCGCCAGGCTCCTCTGTCCATGGAATTTTCCAGGCAAGAATACTGGAGTAGGTTGCCATTTCCTCTTCCAGAGGATCTTCCTGACCCAGGGATCAGACCTGAGTCTCCTGCAGCCAGATTCTTTACCACTGAGCCACCTGGGAAGCCCGCAATAAACTTTCAGCACTGGCCTATCCTAAATTGACCATTTCTTTGAACTTGTCTTCTACCACTCTCCCTTGAAATCATGTCACTTCCTCTATGTTGACCTCCAAGCCATTCCTCCAATGGATGAAGCCTGCCCGATCGCATGTTGTTCCCTTTTCCTGATACTCACAGCTTCTTCACAAATCTGCATGTCCTCAGAGACACCTTCCTTGACCACTCTGTCGTCAAGCAGCCCTGTCATGCTCCTGACACCACATTCTATTTTGCTTCACAACACTCACAACTACCTTATATATTTGCTCATGTATCCATCTCCTCTGATAGAATGTAAGCCCTGTTTTGTTCACTGCTATATGGCCAGAACCTGGACAATTTCTGCAACATTGTGGGTGCTCAACACAAAATTTTTGAGTACACAAAACTACTATGGGGGGTATTGATTGGAACGGCAAATAGTGCTGGGGTATCTCTCTTTCTCCAGATAAAAACATTAGCTCTAGGCCTTTCCTTGTTAGAGTGTCTAATCTTTGTAAACTTCTGGAGTTAATGAGGAAAAATAAGCAGCAACTTCCCTTGGAAATATTAAGAAAGATATCTTTCACTTTTTGAGTGAGAGAAAGGGAGAGTTTTATTTCAGATGAGGCAATAGAATAAATATGCTATATGGAAATAACTGTTGAATTGAATTGTTGAAATCTAACTTCAATATCTCTTTGAGCCCTAAGACCCTCCCTCTCTTTCTCTCTCTCCCTTCTTTTATAAACTTATGTCTATACTTTATATAGCAAAAGATACATATTGGGATAGTACACAATTTATGAAACTTTATTCCACAAACAAAACCTTTAATGATATCTCAAAAGGCTATGAATTACTAATAGGTGGATCATAGACCTGGCTCAAATTGAGTAACTTTCTATAAGACCTAAGCTATTACAGAGAATAAGATAATGCTTATGACTGAGAAGATACTCACAAGTTCATATTTTAAGCAATATAACAATACTTGTGTGTAATATTATAACAAATACAGTAAACACAACATAGTAAAAATGGCTTTTAAACAATCAAACTATAATTCACAGAGCAAACTGACTATTTCCTGCCTAAAATCAATCCTCTTGTGAAGTACTTCACTCATCCTAATGAGGTTATTAGTGTTCAGAGCATTTTTATAAATTCAGTTGAAATTACCATCAGAGATGGAAGAAAGAAGATATATGACCGGCAAACATAAGAAGATAAATGACCAGCAAACATAAGAAAGAAAGCTCAACATCATTAGTCATAAGAGTAATGCAAATCAAAACCATGGTGAGACAATATTTCACATCACTAGGATGGCTATTAGTTAAACAGTGAAAAGTGACCTGTGTTGATGAGGATATTCATAAGCTGGAACCCTCATATATTACTGGTGGGCATGTGATAATGGTGCGGCCACTGTGGAAACAGTTTAGCAGTTCCTCAGAAGTTAAACACAGAATTACCATATGACTTAGCAAATCTACTTCTAGGCATATACCCCAAAGAACTGAAAACAGATACCCAAAAAACACATGTACACAAATGCTTACAATATTTAACACTCTTCATGACAGCTAAATGGTGCAAACAACGCAAATGGCCATCAGCGGATGAATGGACACACAAAATGTGCATATCTATACAGAATCCATACTGGTGTTATTCAGGCATAAAAAAGAACAGAGTATTGTTACATTCTATAATGTAGATGAACCTCGAAAACTTTATCCTAAGTAAAAAAAAAAATCAGACAATAAAAGGTCATATACTATATGATCCCATTTATAGGAATGTTCAGAATAGGTAAATCCACAAGGAGAGAAAGCAGATTGGTGCATATAAGAGGCTTAGGTGGAAGGGAAAATAGAGAATGCACAGCGGATACAGACAGAGTTTTCTTTTGGGTGATGAAAATATTTTAGAACTAGGTAGAGTAGTTGGTGGGCTTCCTAGGTGGTGCTAGTGGTAAAGAACCCACCTGTCAAAGCAGGAGACATAAGACATGGCAGTCCAATCCCTGGGTCAGGAAAATCCCCTGGAGGAGGGAATGGCAACCCACTCCAGTATTCTTGCCTAGAGAATCCTATGGACAGAGGACCCTGGTGGGCTACAGTTCCATAGGGTTGCAAAGAGTCGGACATGACTGAAGTAACTTGGTATGCATGCACAGAGTAATTGGTAGTTATACAACACCATGAATTTACTATATACCACTGAATTGTATACTTTAAAATGGTTAACTTTATACTACATAAATCTCACCTCAATGAAAAAAAATTTTTTTAAAGATGAGACGATTCTTTTGAATTCTCCAGGGCTACCTACATAGTGACATACCATATTGCTTGTGGTAAGTTACTTAATAAATACTTATGAAACTTAATGGTAGAAAGTATTTATGCCCTGAAAGCAAATTTATTTTTTAGAATTGGTCAAGATCATTCTAGGACGAGTCAGCTGAATAAGTTATCAAACTGAATTATGCCATCTTAGTTGTGAAAATAATAATGTGTAACTACAAAATCAGAGACCACTGCCAGAAATGAATGAAACCGAGCAGGACCCTGTGGGGCCTTTCCAGGGATAGAAACAGGTTCCCTGTTTCTTGTTTGAAAAGCCTTAGCCTCCTAGGCCTTCCCCAGGTTCCAAAGAGCAAATTTAATTAGAGAAGTGAGAAAATGCAGAAACAAAGGAAAGCAGTCAATCAAGACAAAACAGAGTTTAGCCATACAACAAAGGCAAGGGCCTTTAGTTCCTTCTCAAGAGCTAGCGATAATATCCTGAGGCATATCTTTGGGTTATTTTGAAGATACTAAAACTCCCATCAAGTAGAAGAAGTTAACTTCAAGCTAACACCAGAATGTTGACCCCAGACCAGTTGGAACCAGATGTTGATAATGTTGACTCCTGAAATACCACCCAGGTTCTCCACCATCAACCAATCAGAAGAACGTCCACGAGTTGATCAGGTACCTTGTGACCCTCTTCCTCAACTTACCTTTAAAAGCCCTTCCCTGAAAGCCACTGGGGAGGCCAGGTCTTTTGAGCATGAGCTGCCTGTTCTCCTTGTTTGATCCCTTGGTAGCTACTTTGCAATAAATACCGTACTCTCCTTCACCACAGTCCAGGGTCCATAGATTGGCATTACTGCACATGGGCGAATAGACTTAGGTTTGGCTTGGTAACTCATGTTTCCCTCTGCTTAGAGAACCTATTCCTCAAACCCTCAGCCCACATGTCACCTCCCCTTGAAGCTTCTCCACTCTTGTCAAGCAGAGCTTCCCCTTGAATCTTCCCCTTTGTACTGTACACAGCTGCCCTAAGCACTTCCTCTTCTAGAACTTATCTGTCTTCCCACAACAGTGTCAGCTCAAACGAAAACAATAGTTCCATTTTACTGACAGACACTTAGCAAGAAGCACCATGTTGGCAGATAGAAGGCTTCACAAATGTTTGTTGAATGACAAATGAATGAACAAAGTTTGGGGTGGTCTGTAAACTGACTTGAGAGACAACTTGAAAATCAGAATTTCCTATTTGTTTTGAGTAATATCGATATTCTGAAATTAATGTATACCCATCCAGTGTGGTTTTTGAAAGAAACTCTCTTTGGCTGTTTAAATTCTAATGTCTTTGCTAAAATCCATCCCTGTCCTTTAATTGACATCTTATACTTTTTCTGCCTAGAGTGACTGGCATGCACAGAATTCTTAACCATCTTAAGAAAGACGCTCTTAAGACCAAAGTTTTTCAAAATAAACCTGTGCTAACTTGCTCTCATAAAAGTAAACAACAGGGCTTTGTCATTAAGGAAGAAATGTTTTAATATTTTTGTAATCAAGCTGCCACTGCAATTCTGCCAGGCCTCTCTTATCTCATGGGAACATCCTCTGATAACAATGCAGTTTTGTGCTAAATTTCAAACAAATCTGGGCCACTGCAGGTTTGAAGGGGTGGGGATGGTCATGTAATTATGTGGCTTCATTCTGTTGTTACCCAAAACAAGATGAAATTCTTAGCATTTTTCTTTGACATTGGGCAACTTCTTGAAACTTGAAACAGCATGAAACTTAAAAGCATTCAAGCAAATTAAGAAAAAAAAAATCAATGTTCAACTAAAACCACACAAAACTGATAACAAGATTTTACAAAGGTATGCTTACAAATCTCCTGAGTTCTGTAACTCAGTCTTATTTAAACAGCCAATCATTGGAATGGAATTCACATTACCAAAAATAGTACTTCCATTCCCCCAGCACAAGCACTCAGGGTTCTGATCACTACTTGGCATTATCAGTTCAGTTCAGTTCAGTCATTCAGTCATGTCCGACTCTCTGCGACCCCATGAATCGCAGCACGCCAGGCCTCCCTGTCCATCACCCACTCCCTGTTCACTCAGACTCACGTCCAGCGAGTCGGTGATGCCATCCAGCCATCTCATCCTCTGTCGTCCCCTTCTCCTCCTGCCCCCAATCCCTCCCAGCATCAGAGTCTTTTCCAATGAGTCAACTCTTCCCATGAGGTGGCCAAAGTACTGGAGTTTCAGCATTAGCATCATTCCTTCCAAAGAAATCCCAGGGTTGATCTCCTTCAGAATGGACTGGTTGGATCTCCTTGAAGTCCAAGGGACTCTCAAGAGTCTTCTCCAACACCACAGTTCAAAAGCATCAATCCTTCAGTGCTCTGCCTTCTTCACAGTCCAACTCTCACATCCATACATGACTACTGGAAAAACCATAGCCTTGACTAGATGGACCTTAGTTGGCAAAGTAATGTCTCTGCTGTTGAATATACTGTCTAGGTTGGTCATAACTTTCCTTCCAAGGAGTAAGCGTCTTTTAATTTCACGGCTGCAGTCACCATCTGCAGTGATTTTGGAGCCCCCCCAAAATAAAGTCCGACACTGTTTCCAATGTTTCCCCATCTATTTGCAATGAAGTGATGGGACAGGATGCCATGATCTTCGTTTTCTGAATGTTGAGATTTAAGCCAACTTTTTCACTCTCCTCTTTCACTTTCATCAAGAGGCTTTTTAGTTCCTCTTCACTTTCTGCCATAAGGGTGGTGTCATCTGCAAATCTGAGGTGATTGATATTTCTCCCAGCAATCTTGATTCCAGCTTGTGTTTCTTCCAGTCCAGCATTTCTCATGATGTACTCTGCATATAAGTTAACTAAGCAGGGTGACAATATACAGCCTTGACGTACTCCTTTTCCTATTTGGATCCAGTCTGTTGTTCCATGTCCAATTATAACTGTTGCTTCCTGGCCTGATTACAGATTTCTCAAGAGGCAGGTCAGGTGGTCTGGTATTCCCATCTCTTTCAGAATTTTCCACAGTTTACTGTGATACACACAGTCAAAGGCTTTGGCATAGTCAATAAAGCAGAAATAGATGTTTTTCTGGAACTCTCTTGCTTTTTCCATGATTCAGAGGATGTTGGCAATTTGATCTCTGGTTCCTCTGCCTTTTCTAAAACCAGCTTGAACATCTGGAAGTTCACGGTTCACGTATTGCTGAAGCCTGGCTTGGAGAAATTTGAGCATTACTTTACTAGCGTGTGAGATGAGTGCAATTGTGCGGTAGTTTGAGCATTCTTTGGCATTGCTTTTCTTTGGGATTGGAATGAAAACTGACCTTTTCCAGTCCTGTGGCCACTGCTGAGTTTTCCAAATTTGCTGGCACATACATACATATGTATATACACACACACTGTTGGGTTTTGTCTGCACTGAGCAGCATGAGGGATCTTAGTTCCCCAACCAGGGATCAAACCTGTGCTCCCTGCAGCGGACGCATGGAATCTTAACCACTGGACCATGAGGGAAGTCCTTGTGACCATATTTTTAACGTGAGAGAAATAATATACTCAGCAAGTATTTATAACAGGAGACCAAGGTACTAATACTTTATTTGCCCCCAACATATTTCTTGACTCCTGGTTCATTACGGTATTTTTTTTTCCAGCTCTCCATCTCTCATTTCTACTACTACACTCAACTCTTAGACTCAGTGATAACTCAGATTCACCTCCCTGGCTGGGTCACCCTCTGGCTTCCTGGCTCAGCCCTTCTAGAAGCCCCTCACCTGATCCAGTGCCCTCCAGGGGCTGCCCTTAAAGACAGTTTGAATGCCATGCCCCCATCTAGCTAGACACAGTGGAGTTTACCCATCTGAATCCAACTTTATGCCATGAAAACCAACTGCTTCCCTACAACTTGAACATGGATTGAGGATATATTTCCAAGTTGCTTACTTTACCCATAAATCTCAAGTCCACTCTCAACACAGGAAGACAAAAGAAAATCTAGTTCAAATTAAAAAAAAATTTTTTTTTTTAAATTTTAAATTTTTGGCCACACTATGCAGCATGCAGGATCTTAGTTCACTGACCAGGGACTGAATCCGTGGCCCCTGCCTTGGAAGCACGAAGTCTTAACCACTGGGTCACCAGAAGAAGTTAAAAAATCTAGCTGAAATGTTCTTATTGTGGTCATGTTGTTGTTTAGCCACTCAATTGTGACTGACTCTTTATGATCCCATGGACTGCAGCCCACCAGACTCCTCTGTCCTTGAGATTTCCCAGGCAAGAATACTAGAGTGAGCTGCCACTTTCTTCTCCAGAGGATCTTCCCCACCCACAGATTGAACCTGCGTCGCGTTTGTCTCCTGCATTGGCGGGTAGATTCTTTACCACTAGCCCGGCACTGGGAAGCCCTGCAAATGAATCACGAGGACCAAATGCTTATAAGGTAAGTATTAACAAGATTTCACAGCTAGTTCTGATGAATGAAAGAAGAAATTCAATAATAGCTTGTATTGGGGCAGTGTGCGGAATGATGATGAGACAGGACCTTCAAACCACTCACCCTAAAATACTGTGAGGCGGGGACCCACATTGTTAGTATCTGAGGTATATTTACTCAGGCCATTGGGTCCCACATGGCAAGGCAGTATAATCTGTGCTGCTTTCTGGTTAACTGATGTGAAAACACAACGTACTGGCTTTTAAACATTTCTAAAGGCAGTGCATGCTTATTGTAAAAGCAAAGCTCAGAAGACCTCAAACAAAATCGAAAAGTATGAAGTAAAATATAAATATTGCCTCTCATTCCCCAGGGATTGAGAACTGCTAATAGCTTGGGATATACTCTTTCCAGACATTGCTCATGAACACACAAATTGTTTTTATAATTACAAAACTGGTTTCATATGCCATAATCACATTAAGTTATTTTTAACAAAAGCTCAGAACTATGTCTCTCTCATCTGGGCATTACATTTAAGTTTTCCCCCCACCTCCTAGGTATGAAGAGCAAGATACATTTAAGCCCAGTGATATATTTTAGGTATTTTGAAAAAAAATTTCTCTTTCTGAGGAAGGCAATTGGAAATATTCAAAGAAAATGGATATAAAGTCTCACTAGATTGAGCCCTTTGCCAGTTGAACTCTGGTTTCTTTTTCCTTCTCATGTATGTGGAAGTTTCAGGTGTCTCTTTCCTTTGATATACTCATATCCTCCTTAAGGGAGTTAAAAAAAACAAAACCTTTATTTAGTTACATGGTACTTCATGAGATATCAAATTTAACACATATTTCATACATACTATAATTATTACATGTTCTAGCTTCCCCTACAAGGAATCTCTACAAAAATATACATTTAAAAATTATAGATTTGAGGATATCCCTGGTTGGTGGCCCAGTGGTTAGGACTTCACCATCCAATGTAGGCAGTGTGGGTTTGATCTCTGGTGGATCCCACATGCCTTGGGGCCAAAAAAACCCATAACAAAAAACAGAAGCAACATTGCAACAAATCCAATAAAGACTTTTAAAAAATTCTAGATTTGGTTTAATGGCAGTCAAGCAGTGGCTCAGAAGGTAAAGAATCTGCCTGCAATGTGGGAGACCTGGATTTGATCCCTGGGTTGGGAAGATCCCCTGGAGAAGGGAACGGCTACCCACTCCAGTAATCTGGCCTGGAGAATCTGGCCAGGGAAGCCTGGTGGGCTATAGTCCATGGAGCTGCGAAGAGTTGGACTTTCAGTTTCATTTTCAAGCAGGAAAAAAAATCAAGATTCCCAACAACTACACCTGGAGGTGTAAGGAGTTTACCAATAAGAATGTATAGATCTACGGTCATCAGCTCAGTTCAGTCACTCAGTCATGTCCGACTCTTTGTGATCCCATGGACTGCAGCACACTAGGCTTCCCTGTCCATCACCAACTCCCAGAGCTTGCTCAAACTCATGTCTATCGAGTGGGTGATGCCATCCAACCATCTCATCCTCTGTCGTCCCCTTCTCCTCCTGCCTTCAATCCTTCCCAGCATCAGGGTCTTTTCCAATGAGTCAGTTCTTCACATCAGGTAGCCAAACTGTTGGAGCTTCAGCTTCAGAATCAGTCCTTCCAAAGAGTAATTAGGACTGATCTCCTTTAGGACTGACTGGTTTGCCATCATGGTGCTACATAAAACATTTTGCAGCTTAGTAACAATGGTGCAAGCAGTGAGTCAGCCAGCGTACACTAAGAACCTACTACTGTGTGCCACATACGGGGCTAGGCCATAAGGAAACCAAGGAGAAGACAACTTTGCCCTTGAGCCACTGCTCAAGGTGTGGACCTGGATGATGGGGATAATGGAGGTAAAGGATCAATGACAATACAATGGTATGTTGGCCAGGAGAGCTCAGGAAGTAGGTAACCCTGCAGTCAGGTGGAGAAGGGTTTCCAGACGGTGATAATAAACTGAGTGTCCTGAAAGACAAACAGGAATCCACCAGGTGAAGAACAGGGAAGAAACAGGGGACAAGGAAAAGAGCATGGTGCAAAGAGAGAAGTAAGAAGACATAATATTGAGGGTGAGACGGAGAGCCTGGAGTGCCAGGGCCAAAGGCCGTGTGACTAGAAAGTGAAAGAAAGTGAAAGTTGCTCAGTCATGTCTGACTCTGTGACCCAGGCCTGAATTCTCCAGGCCAGAATACTGGAGGGAGTAGCTGTTCCCCCTTCTCCAGGGGATCTTCCCAACCCAGGGATCGAATCCAGGTCTCCTGCATTGCAGGCAGATTCTTTACCAGCTGAGCCACAAGGGGAGCCCAAGAATACTGGAGTGGGTAGCCTATCCCTTCTCCAGAGGATCTTCCTGACCCAGGAATCGAACCGGGGTCGCCTGTACTGCAGGTGGATTCTTTACCAACTGAGCTCTCAGGGAAGCCATGTGACTAGAGGTGGAGATAATGTCGCTGACACAGGTTGTTGCTCTTATAAGCAGACAAGAACTTTGTGTGAGAACCTTGAATTTTCATTTTGCCCTGAGAGCATGGGCAAGATCAGTGAAGATTTTGTCAAAAGCTAGGAAATAAATTGAACTGCCACATAGTTTAAGTAAATGTCAAAAAAATTCATGAACTCCAGCTCATACACATGAATCACAGGAAAACTACTCAGGCCCTCATGGGGTCTGTGTCCTATTACTTTGGATAAAAGGATAACAGTCTTGACCATCTGGTTTCCTAGACCACAAAAGATAAGAAACAGCACCTGCAAACATTTTTTATTTGGTATCTAATATAAGATGATAGATGTTAACTAAAATGATTTTGATGATCATTTCACAAGATATATGTCAAGTCATGATTCTATACACCTTAACCTGATACAGTGCTCTTATATCAATTATATCTCAATAATACTGAAAGGAAAAAAGAAAGAAACAGCTCATGGAAAGGGAGGGAAATGGAACTGCCAGAAGCCAGTGCACTTAAAACAGCAAAAAGGGACAACCAAGCATCAGAAGATGCAAGGTCAGAGGGCAGGGGAGCCAGACCAGGCTTGGTGGGGGGCCCTCTCAACCACTTGAAAGGTAGCTGTCAGGATCAAATGAGTTCATATTTGTAAAGATTTAAAATGCACATGGGCACTAAATGAGTCTGCTGTTATGTTATACTTCTACTAGAGCCAAGTGTAATTAACCCTGCATTTCAGTGAGGAAAGTGAGCTCGTGGATGTGCCCAACACACCATGCCAGTCTGTGGAAGAGACTTAGCCAGGAAACACATCCTCCTTTTCTGACTCCAAGCCTGGTTTCTTTCCACGACTCCAAATAGTTGAGCATGTTCAATTGGAGAAGACAGGAAAGTGTCATGCACTCAGTTGCAAATATAAGAATGCTGCTGCTGCTGCTGCTGCTAAGTCGCTTCAGTCGTGTCCGACTTTGCTCGACCCCATAGACGGCAGCCCACCAGGCTCCCGCTTCCCTGGGATTCTCCAGGCAAGAACACTGGAGTGGGTTGCCATTTCCTTCTCCAATGCATGAAAGTGAAAAGTGAAAGGGAAGTCGCTCAGTTGTGTCCAACTCTCAGCGACCCCATGGACTGCAGCCTACCAGGCTCCTCTGTCCATGGGATTGTCCAGGCAAGAGTACTGGAGTGGGGTGCCATTGCCTTCTCCCAAATACAAGAATGACTCTCATGCAAAATATAAACCCGAGAGTTGGCGGTGGGTGAGCATCCTCATTGCTGCTGGTCTCCTGAGTCCTGTGCTGTTCCAGAGAGGATGCCACTATGGTAATAAAATGCCCTTCCACACCGAGGGGGCTGGGGATGTGTGGGAACTCAGCCCTGATCTCCTGCGTTTTTCTTGTTGAATAAGCCAGAATGAAACTTGTGCCACCCTCCCCAATGGCTTCTGTTGACCGGCTTCATAAACTAGTATCTGCTTTGGTTTCTCTCTCAATTTGCCCGAATCCCCTACCCAGTACTTCAGTCCCTACTCCGGAACTGGATCTCCATGCCCAATCTCTCTGAAAATGTTAGGGCTGCTTATTTGTTATGCTCTTGCCCTTTCCCTGGGAGTTCATACTGCCCCCCACGTCTGCTCCCCACCTGCCATATAAACACATGCCCTTCGTACGCTTGGACCCCTCATTAATGAACTTCTACTGGAATTTCCGGCTGATTTCATCTCCAATCAACCGATTGCATATCCAAGTACAGACAGCTTCAAGATGACAGATTGGGACAGTTGTGTTTCATGGACACTGTGACCAAAGCCATTTGTCTGTCCTCCCCTGAGACAGCCTCTGTGGCCAGGACAAATATAACCACATTTCCCTGAAAAACAATATTGTATGCAACCCAAGGGGTAAATTGTGTTTGGCTTTCCTTCTGCATAAAAGTCAATGGGAATCAGATTTGGCATGGCCCATGCCTCATGAGATGGCAAGTAGCCAAGCATATCCTCAACCAGACATGCTTTTTCTATGTCAATACAACTTTTCCCGTGGTGCAGTTAAGCTATGCATGAGGCTAATCTCTGAAAATAAATACTAAATACACTTCTTTGCCTTAGTTTCAGATCTGTAAAAGTAGAACTGATCACTTGAAATGTTTACATAATTCACTGGATAACTGTGAGAAATGAACTACATTTGTTGGCATTTTTGAAGATGAAAGGGATATTACTGAAGCATGTACAGTATTCAAAAAAAGTTACTTATTTCTCAGTTTGTGTTTAAAATAAAAAAGTTCTGTGGGACTCAATTTTCTTTTAAAATTACCCAAGAACCCAAAAGTACATTAGGAGTTTTTGTACTTTTGAAGGTCCATGAAAACCTTCTTTGGAACTGCTAGGGACAAAACCCCATGTCTGTTAGCAAAAAGGACACCTCCGTTTAGAGAAGATTAGAGTTGTGATGAAAACTGACACAAGCCAGGAAATTTAAAAGCTACTGGTGGTGCTTCATTCTAAATGTATGCCGAAGATCTGGTTCTCTACAAAGTCTGCATTTTAAAGGCAAAGCTGGCTTTTGTCTTCAACTCTCTGGCCTTTTTCAACTAGAGTCATAGCCACACAACTATTTAAACAAATGTATTTGAACTTTCTTAAGTTAAAAGACTGATTCTTAGGTTAATGAGTGTTGTAAAATGCTTGTTGTTTGAGCAAATGGGTTGGCTCCACCTACTGACGTCTGTTCCACAAATACCACAGACAAGCATCGCGGGTACTGTGAAAATACAAGTCTCGCAGGGGACACCTAAGATATTTTTGCTCTTGAACCATGCTGGCCATTCTCATAGGTCAAGACTGGCCATCTTTGCTTTAATAAGGGGATGTGGTTGTTGTTTAGTTGCTAAGTCATTTTTGACTCTTTCTTTATGACCAACCTAGATAGCATATTGAAAAGCAGAGACATTACTTTGCCAACAAAGGTCCATCTAGTCAAGGCTATGGTTTTTCCAGTGGTCATGTATGGATGTGAGAGTTGGACTGTGAAGAAAGCTGAGTGCTGAAGAATTGATGCTTTTGAACTGTGGTGTTGGAGAAGAGTCTTGAGAGTCCCTTGGACTGCAAGGAGATCCAACCAGTCCATTCTAAAGGTCCTGGGTGTTCTTTGGAAGGAATAATGCTGAAGCTGAAACTCCAATACTTTGGCCACCTCATGCGAAGAGCTGACTCATTGGAAAAGACTCTGATGCTGGGAGGGATTGGGGGCAGGAGGAAAAGGAGATGACAGAGGATGAGATGGCTGGATGGCATCACTGACTCGATGGACGTGAGTCTGAGTGAACTCCAGGAGTTGGTGATGGACAGGGAGGCCTGGCGTGCTGTGATTCACGGGGTCGCAAAGAGTCAGACACGACTGAGTGACTGGCCTGAACTGAACTGGCCCCATGGACTATAGCCACCAGGCTCCTCTGTCCATGGAACTTCTCAGGCAAGATACTGGAGTGGGTTGCCATTTCCTTCTCAAGGGGGTCTTCCTGACCCAGGGATCAAACCTGCATCTCCTGAGTTGGGCGGATTCTTTACCACTGAGCCACAGAGAAGCCCTTAATAAGGGGCTACCGGTATTTTAAATGCCCTGAGTTAAGCTGCTTATAAAAATAGATGGTTGCCAATTTCCATTGCTAAGAAAATCACACCCAAGTATACAAAAAGCAAACAGAGGCAGGTAGCAGGTGATAAACTAAAAGCAAGCTGGGCGGGTGACGTTTCAAGGAAGTCTCAGCCAAGGCGCTCTCCACAGGGGAGAGGGTGAACAGAACACAGCCTTACCTCCCCTCCTGGGCAACTGCCTCACTGAGAGATGCTTCTTTGTTTACAGCTTGGTGAAGGTCTCCAATAGGATCTGTCAGAGCAATCTTGTAAATAGCACAAGATCTTCCTGATTGTAGCAATAATGTGATTTCATAATGACAACAATCAAGTATCTTAAAAATACACAAAGCAATGAAACTTGCTCTGTCTGAGCAGCTTTGTTAAAGGTCCCTTAGACCAACAATGAGTCTTACCAGTATGCAGTATATCCATGAAATATTCTTTATACAGCTGTCCTTTCTCCCCACGGGAGATTCTAGATTGAGACTGGGTTGGCAATAGACAGATTTCTTCCTCTTATATTGTGTGTGTGCTTAGTCACTCAGTCGTGTCCAACTCCTTGCAACCCTATGGATTGCAGCCGGCCAGGCTCCTTTGTCCATGGGGATTCTCTAGGCAAGAATACTGGAGTGAGTTACCATGCCCTCCTCCAGGGAATCTTCCCGACCCAGGGATCGAACCTGTGTCTCCTGTGATTTCTGCATTGCAGGTGGATTCTTTAGTGCTGAGCCACCAGGGAAGCCCAGATAGATAGATTAAACAGGAAGACAGGTAGACAACAGGGAGATGATACAACAGGTAGGTAGATAGACAGATTTTAATTCCATAAGTGATTCTGATGAGCTCCCAACTGCTTGTCTTAAATGGTAAGTGGCTACATCATTCAACTGCCAGTATAAATTAATTCATGGTTTCTATGTAAGCAGGAGTACACAATACAAGATACACCTCAGGTTTATTTCAGCCAGTTTATTCCTTTGCCCTCTTATTGAACATGTATCTTCCTTCAGACGCTCCACTAGGGGATGAGCTTATGAAGAAGACAGCCCTGTCCTTTGGGGCATGTGTCCTAATCCAAAGGGTGGAAACACAGAAGAGCATCGTAGCACACGCGGCACGTGTGGGAAGGCGGGGGAGAGTGTTCATGGCAGTAGAGAAAAGAGAAGACTGATTCTATCCCCAGAAACTGCAGAAGGATCCACAGAGGAGGGGACAATGGAGTTGGGACTTATTCAATGAGGAGCTGTTTCAAACCTGTGAGGGGTGGCCACGATAGGGGGTCCACACAGAAGGATCAACATGCTTAATGATGTGTGTTTGAGGGGCATACTGAGAAGTACAGGGTGGCCAGACTACAGTCTGTGAGAGCGAGGCGGGTGGGGAGAAGAGGCAGGAGGTGGAGCAGGAGGGGCCGTGAGTTGGGGGGATACCAGGAATGTGGTGCAGGGGTGACATCACAGGCAAAACCGGGATGGGGGCCCCACGGAGCCTCCAATACTAGATGCTTCATTTGCAAAAAAAACTCTCAGAGCTTAAAACCCTCTGCCATACTTTTTCAAGTGATGCTCAGGACCATATGAGATAATTACATTTAACATTATAAAAGATGATTTTAATGAATTCTGTTGTTTCCATTAAGAGTTCTATATTAAGCTTTGTGTAAAAAGCACCACTTTGTTTGTAGTGATGCTTTCAAAGGCCCACTTGACTTCACATTCCAGGATGTCTGGCTCTAGATGAGTGATCACACCATAGTGATTATCTGGGTCATGAAGATCTTTTTTATACAGTTCTTCTGTGTATTCTTGCCACCTCTTCTTAATATCTTCTGCTTCTGTTAGGTCCAAACCATTTCTGTCCTTTATTGAGCACATCTTTGCATGAAATGTTCCCTTGATATCTCTAATTTTCTTGAAGCAATCTCTAATCTTTCTCATTCTGTTCTTTTCCTCTATTTCTTTGCATTGATCGCTGAGGAAGGCTTTCTTATCTCTTCTTGCTATTCTTTGGAACTCTGCATTCAGATGCTTATATCTTTCCTTTTCTCCTTTGCTTTTCACTTCTCTTCTTTTCACAGTTATTTGTAAGGCCTCCTCAGACAGCCATTTTGCTTTTTGCATTTCTTTCCCATGGGGATGGCCTTGATCCCTGTCTCCTGTACAATGTCACGAACCTCCGTCCATAGTTCATCAGGCACTCTATCTATCAGATCTAGGCCCTTAAATCTATTTCTCACTTCCACTGTATAATCATAAGGGATTTGATTTAGGTCATACCTGAATGGTCTAGTGGTTTTCCCTACTTTCTTCAATTTAAGTCTGAATTTGGCAATAAGGAGTTCATCATCTGAGCCATAGTCAGCTCCCGGTTTTGTTTTTGTTGACTGTATAGAGCTTCTGCATCTTTGGCTGCAAAGAATATAATCAGTCTGATTTCGGTGTTGATCATCTGGTGATGTCCATGTGTAGAGTCTGCTCTTGTGTTATTGGAAGAGGGTGTTCGCTATGACCAGTGCATTTTCTTAGCAAAACTCTATTAGTCTTTGCCCTGATTCATTCCATATTCCAAGGCCAAATTTGCCTGTTACTCCAGGTGTTTCTTGACTTCCTACTTTTGCATTCCAGTTTCCTATAATGAAAAGGACATCTTTTTTGGGTGGAGGTGATGGAATTCCAGTTGAGCTATTTCGAATCCTGAACGATGATGCTGTAAAAGTGCTGCACTCAATATGCCAGCACATTTGGACAACTTAGCAGTGGCCAGAGGACTGGAAAAGGTCAGTTTTCATTCCAATCCCAAAGAAAGGCAATGCCAAAGAATGCTCAAACTACTACACAATTGCACTCATCTCACATGCTAGTAAAGTAATGCTCAAAATTCTCCAAGCCAGGCTTCAGTAATATGTAAACCGTGAACTCCGAGATGTTCAAGCTGGTTTTAGAAAAGGCAAAGGAACCAGAGATCAAATTGCCAACATCTGCTGGATCATGGAAAAAGCAAGAGAGTTCCAGAAAAACATCTATTTCTGCTTTATTGACTATGCCAAAGCCTTTGACTCTGTGGATCACAAGAAACTGTGGAAAATTCTGAAAGAGATGGGCATACCAGACTACCTGACCTGCCTCTTGAGAAACCTATATGCAGGTCAGGAAGCAACAGTTAGAACTGGACATGGAACAACAACAGACTGGTTCCAAATAGGAAAAGGAGTATGTCAAGGCTGTATATTGTCACCCTGCTTATTTAACTTATATGCAGATTACATCATGAGAAAACGCTGGGCTGGAAGAAACACAAGCTGGAATCAAGATTGCCAGGAGAAATATCAATCACCTCAGATATGCGGATGACACCACTCTTATGGCAGAAAGTGAAGAGGAACTAAAAAGCCTCTTGGTGAAAGTAGAAGAGGAGAGTGAAAAAGTTGGCTTAAATCTCAACATTCAGAAAACGAAGATCATGGCATCTGGTCCCATCACTTCATTGCAAATAGATGGGGAAACAGTGGAAAGTGTCAGACTTTATTTTGGGGAGCTCCAAAATCACTGCAGATGGTGATCGCAGCCATGAAATTAAAAGACGCTTACTCCCTGGAAGGAAAGTTATGACCAACCTAGATAGCATATTCAAAAGCAGAGACATTACTCTGCTAACAAAGGTCCATCTAGTCAAGGCTATGGTTTTCCCAGTGGTCATGTATGGATGTGAGAGTTGGACTGTCAAGAAAGCTGAGGGCCAAAGAATTGATGCTTTTGAACCGTGGTGTTGGAGAAGACTCTTGCGAGTCCCTTGGACTGCAAGGAGATCCAACCAGTCCATTCTAAAGGAGATTAACCCTGGGATTTCTTTGGAATGAATGATGCTAAAGCTGAAACTCTGGTACTTTGGCCACCTCATGGGAAGAGTTGACTCATTGGAAAAGACTCTGATGCTGGGAGGGATTGGGGGCAGGAGGAGAAGGGGATGACAGAGGGTGAGATGGCTGTATGGCATCACTGACTCGACGGATGTATGTCTGAGTGAACTCTGGGAATTGGTGATGGACAGGGAGGCCTGGCGTGCTGTGATTCATGGGGTTGCAAAGAGTCGGACACGACTGAGCGACTGAACTGAACTGAACTGAACTGAAAAAGCACCACTTATTAACCAAAATACTCAGAAAAACAAATTGTTGAATTAGCTCCATGCTTCAATATTTAAGGTCACAGTCAGCTCAAAATAATGAAATTCATTCTGAGGTATGCATGTTTGGAGGCGGGACTCTCAGGTGGACAGGACCTATTTCTCTATCACTAAAAAGCAGGAAGCCTGTGGTGACTGGTGAGTCACATGATACAGCAATCAGAGCATCTGTGTTTAATAGTGGCTCTGACCCAGCCACTCAGCACAGATACACAGCTAGGGATGGTTAAATCGTAGCCGTACTCTTCGGGGTCCAATAATGTACCTTTTCTATTAGATAAAACTTGACAAGGGATGTTTAACATCTCTTCTTAGTTAAAACCCACATGTAAAGTCTCACCAGAGAACATTTCTGCTGCTACGGTGAGTTGTTACTCAATATTTAATTTGCTAGGGAGACACTGGAGAAGGAAACAAGCTTCCCAATTAGGAAGTTTCTCCACACCGCCTTCTTCGATCAGGTCCGCATACTCCCAAAGGACGGATTACAGAAAGCTCACCTCCTGCTGTTATCTTCCAGAAGCAGCCTTTGCCTCTTCTGCCCTTCTCTTTCAGCTGTTCCCTCAGAGGTCTCTTCACCTGACCAGCCTCACAGTCTACCGGGAAACAGATAATCCGCAAGCACAGATCCTCAGCTTGACTGGCCTACTCATTGTGGGAAGAAAGAGGGAGGAGAGGAAGAAGAAGGGGAGAAGAGAGAGGAAGGGGGTGAAGAGCTGGCTGCCGACTTCTGCAAGGTAGTGATATCTATGAATAGATGTCTGAAACAGTCGTTCTCATCTGGTTGCCCATTAGAATAGCCTGAGGAGCTTTTAAACAAATCCCAGTGTCCCGACTCCACTCCAGGGATGTGATCGAATTTGCCGAGGGTGGGGCCCAGTGATGGATATACTTTATAAGCTCTCCAGGCGCTTCTGCGGGATGGCCGCAGTTGAGAACTCTAATTCTTTAACTCTTTGGAGGATACAACAAATGTCCGTGATGTGTCAACTGACGTCAAGATGCTTGAAGACTGGGAAGAAAAGCCTGGAATGGGGGGTCATCTCAGAGAGGCCACCAAGAGGTACAAAACTGTGCGGTGAGTTCTTTTCAGTGCTGCAAGGAAAGGCAGGGCCTTGAGACCTAAGGGAAGACACGCTGAAGGTGGGATGTGTGCTGGGCCTTGAAACAAGAGCTGGGTTTTCGTCAGGTTCTCTCTCCTCATCCCAAAAGCCACACCACAGTCTAGACCCTTCTCAACGGATTTCATCTTTAGGGGCTTTCCTTTCTTGCTTGTCTCCTGTCTGTCCTTCCCAGGGTTATGCCTTGAAATCATCAGTCCTGTCTCACCACTGTGTGCTGTTCAGGCTCTCAGTCGTGTCCAGCTCTTTGCAACCCCACTGACTGCAGCACGCCAGGCTTCCCCATCCTTCACCGTCTCCCGGTTTCATCATGACTGTGCCCAAAACTTACTGGTAGAATGAAAGCCAGGACACAGAATTTTCCTGCTAGACCTGAGGCCCCTTTATGAACTTCACAGCACTCTTTCCAACCCAAGCATTTTATCGATTCCTTCTTAACTTCTGCTTTCTCTGCTAGGATGAATTTCCATGATGACAAGCTCTGTTCCATTCATTTGTACCCACACTGACTGGCATAGGGCCTGGCATAGAGTGAGTGACCAGGAAATATTTCCTGGATGTAAGGAAATAAGATTGACTGAGGAACTTCCCTGGCAGTCTAGTGGCCAAGACTCCACCGTCCAATGCGTGGGGTACGGGTTCAGTCCCTGGTCGGGCAACTAAGGTCCCACATGCCACAGGGGTATGGGCCATAATTAGAAAAGAAAACAAAAACAAAAAGAGTGACTGAGTGCGAGGGGGAAAGGCTAGTCAAGGTGGGGAACAAGGGTAAGAAAGGGGAACATGCACGCGTGTTTGTGTCTGCAGAAGAGAGAGTAGGACAGCCCAAGGGGAACAGAGGGTACTCTGGAAATAAGCAAATCACGTATAGTCAGGTCCTTGTAGCGACAGATGTCAAGGCTTGAACTTCATACCTGTTAAGGTGTAAAAACTGCCCCAGGACTAAATGATCCAGGGCTAAAAAAGGAAATGTTTCTAAAGCACAAAAAGTAATGAGGCATAATTTTAGTTACTGTATATAATCAGAAGATTAAAGAGTTGGAAAAAATTGGCTTCTGTGAGGAAATTCAAGCTAATTTTTGGGAGATAGATAACTGGATTGTTAGAGAATTATCTTCTATTAAGCTATTATTCAGAGCTTCTTATAAAAATGTTGTAAATACTTTGATCAAACATTATATCAAACAGTATACCAATCTCTTTGAAACTATGGCTTCTCTTGAAATACATATTAAAATTTAAATAAAGAAGAGTATTATTTCCCAGCACATTTTTTCAAATCTTCTAGTGGCTCACAGGAAAGTACAGAATTTGAAAAGAATTAATGTGATGTAAGATCTCGTTGTGCACAGATGTAAAAAGAGATGTAACCACAACTATTCTGTGACCTTCTCTTTAACCACTATTTCTCTGAATGAAAATGAAAGGGTCTAATTCTCCAGTTGTCCAGAATGTCTCTGCACTTTATTTAAATACCACTTAAAAATTCTTTCATGCCTCTTTTCATAATTTCTGTTAATGATCCTAATATTATCACATTCTTCAAGTGAAATTTTTGAATACCTTTTTCACAGCAGTAACAAATTTCACAGGTGGACTCTATCAAAAAGCATTCTATTTTACAAATTGTCATAACTCTATGAATGTTTATGAAAAAAACACTTCAACTATCTTTTTTCTCACCCATGTACTGACTTTTAGAGAAGGGAATGGCAACCCATTCTAATATTCTTGCTTGGAGGATTCCATGGACAGAGGAGCCTGGCAGACTACAGTCCATGGGGTCGCAAGAGTTGGACATGACTGAGTGATTAACACACACACACACACACACTGACTTCTACCAAGTAAAGCATATAAATAGAAGATCATCTCTGACCTTGGTATTTAAAACAGAATTTCCTTTTGGAAAAATTGCTCTGGACTTATTAAATGATGGGGTTTCTCAGGTGGTGCAGTGGTAGAGAATCCACCTGCCAATCCAGGAGATACAGAAGACTCAGATTCAATCCCTGGGTCAGGAAGATTCCCTGGATCAGGAAATGGCAACTTCATCCAGCATTCTTGCCTGGAGAATTCCACAGACAGAAGAGCCTGGTGGGCTACAGGCCATGGGGGTCACAAAGAGTCAGACACTACGCACACACAATTAAATGACATTTAACTTGTTTTTAAAATATTTATCATGTGCATACTGCATCCCAGGTACTGTCCTTGATGCTATGGAAGATACAAAATGAAGAATTCTCACTCTCAAAACAAAATGACAGCATGAATATTGCTGGGTTGAATTTTGCTAATGTAAAAAAGGGTTGGACTTGAGTTTATAAATCACCTATTTATTGAGTGAGCTCTTACTTAATCTCAGTTTCCTCACATATAACTTGGGGAAAATAACATTTACTTACAACTGGATTGCAAGAATTAATGGTATCAGCTCAGTTCAGTCACTCAGCCATGTCTGATTCTTTGCAACCCCATGGACTGCAAGCCCAGGGGGCCCTGTCCATCCCCAACTCCCGCAGCTTGCTCAAACTCATGTCCATCGAGTCGGTGATGGCATCCAACCATCTTATCCTCTGTCATCCCCTTCTCCTCCTGCCTTCAATCCTTCCTAGCATCAGGGTCTTTTCCGAAGAGTCAGTTGTTCACATCAAGTGGCCAAAGCATTGGAGTTTCAGCTTTAGCATCAGTCCTTCCAATGAATATTCAGGACTGATTTCCTTTATGATGGACTGGTCTGATCTCCTTGAAGTCCAAGGGACTCTCAAGCATCTTCTCTAACACCACAGTTCAAATTAATGATACAACCTATAAAAAATAATTAAGTTGGTGCCTACAACATAATAGGCATTTTAAAAAAGTAAGCTCCCTTCCTTTGAAGACATTTGACATTTAGTTAAATAGGATTTGCCTTTGTTATATATGTTCTTGATACCTGACTTACAAAGCAGACCTCTGAAATTAACTTTTTACATATAAAATCTCCTGTCATCAATCTTTAATAATTCATGTGAAATGTTAGTTTGGATAAATAAAATCTGCACATTGCTCCTAATCTCAAAGATGTAATTGAATCCCACTCATTTCCAAAGCAGGTTTGAGTACCAGCTCCCTTTGCTTCCTTATTTTATCTGATGGTGATGTTAACAAGCAGAGAAGTGCCCCAAAGCCTAGAAACAAGGGACAAGAAGAGAAATCCTGAACAGAGCTGACACAAATATTTAATTTCTAAAGAATCAAGCATCGATATTTATACAAGTGAATAATTTGCTAGTTCCTTCAAATGACTTCTATATTGGGAAACAGGAAGTTGAGAAGAATTCAGTTAATAATAAGATGATAATGGACAGCAAAAATGAGAATGAAGGAATTTTAACAGTGATCCTCAAATCTGATTATACACTTTGTGACTAGGCATCCCCAGGAGAACCGATAGTTAATACAACTGAGAAATGCTGCCATTTGTATTCCTTCTTGGGAATTCACAATGTATATTAGCACAGGCTAGAATTTGCATGTCCATTCTATTAGCACGTTTAAAAATCTGTTTAACACTGTTAAACTCAGCAATTCCCAAAACTGTCCAAATACTAAATTCTGTGTTTCTGCATGTGGTTGTGAGCACAGGGGTGAGACTTTATTAATATTCTGTGGAATTAATATGCAATGGCATATAATTCAGAAAATGTTAGATTATTGATTTCTCCTGTCTGCCACCAAAATGCATCCTTGCTGGTTCTTTATGTCTTTTCTTCACCCAAGAAAACCATTTGATGAGAATTCTTGTTTTATCTTATGGATATAGAAATATTAGAATTTGTTTTGCCTCTGGAAAGATGAGTGGCTGCAAAGGAAATTCTCAGAACTAATATCAGTGATCTGAAAAACAAAAAAACTAAAACAAAACTCAAAACTTTGTTTTAGAAACAAAGACTTTGTTCTGCTTCTGACAATATACTCTTATGCCAAGTCTGCCAGTTCATTTTTGAGAAGCCAAAGTTATTGTACAATTAGAGTCAAAAAGTACTAAAATGACTGTTTTAGAGTACTTTTATGTTTTAACACAAATCTATTTTTCCGTTTGGCATTTTTGTTTTAAAGGACAGGAATTTCTATAATAATATTGGCATTTTGCAAACAGATGTTCCAAAAAGCAGATTACTTATATTTTAATCTCTCCCTTAGAAATAAGTCTTTAGAAATAAGTCTTTATATGAATCCTGGGTGCTCTTAGAAATAGTTATTTGATAAACTATGAAATGCTACAGTAGCACCATAAATCACAATAAATTCAAAGGAAAATGCCATAAGTTTTATAGCTAATAAAATGTTCAATCAGATGGTAAAGAATCTGCCTGCAATGCAGAAGACCCAGCTTCAATCCTTGGGTTGGGAAGATTCTCTGCAGAAGGGAATGGCCACCCACTCCAGTATTCTTGCCTGGAAAATTCCATGGACCGGGGAGCGTGGAGGGCTACGGTTCATGGGGTAGCAAAGAGTAGGACATGACTAAGCAACTAACACTTATATAAGGAGGATTTCAGAAAATAAGAATTAATTTCTTTTTTAATTAAAAAGGAAATATGTTCTAATTTTTATTGTTTGTCCCCCTACATCAAGGTTGATAATCAAAGAATCCACTCACAAGTACATATATAAAGTATATATTATATTGTGCTGTGCTGTGCTTAGTCGCTCAGTTGTGTCTGACTCTGTGACCCCATGGACTGTAGCCTGCCAAGCTCCTCTGTCCATGAGGATTTTCCAGGCAAGAATACTGGAGTGGGTTGCCATGCCCTCCTTCAGAGAATGTTCCCAACCCAGCGATCAAACCCAGGTCTCTCGCACTGCAGACAGATTCTTTACCATCTGAGCCACTAGGGAAGCCCAAGAAAACTGGAGTAAGTAAGCCTCACCCTTCTGCAGGGGATCTTCCCAACCCAGGAACTGAACCGGGGCCTCCTGCATTGCAGGTGGATTCTTTACCAGCTGAGCCACCAGGGAAGCACATATATTACGTTCAGTTCAGTTCAGTTCAGTTCAGTCGCTCAGTCGTGTCCGATTCTTTGCGACCCCATGAATCGCAGCACGCCAGGCCTCCCTGTCCATCACCAACTCCCGGAGTTCACTCAAACTCATGTCCATTGAGTCGGTGATGCCATCCAGCCATCTCACCCTCTGTTGTCCCCTTCTCCTCCTGCCCCCAATCCCTCCCAGCATCAGGGTCTTTTCCAATGAGTCAACTCTTCCCATGAGGTGGCCAAATATGCAAATATATGCATATGTAATATGTAGCTATATATATGTATATAACATTGTATTTCTAAAAAGTGTCATGGTTAACACAATTATAAATACTAAGACAAGACATCATTAAAGCAGGGAATTAGAGGCGAAATTTTTAATTGTACCTGATAGTTTTCAAACAGCCAAATGTCCTAGAAAGTATTCATCTTAAAACAAATTAATTCACATAAATATTTGCTCCACTAGGTAATCATTCTCCTGTGTTACCTTCTTCAGTTCTTCAGGAACTTAGTGATAACAGGCTGAGTGTGAAGGTAAATTCTCCTACGAAAGTTTTGAACCAGTTAGAAATGAAATGTCTTTGTGCCTACATTTTCTTATATAACAGCCTGGCCTTTACCTAAATTATTTCAGTGCTTAGGGGCATGTTTCTCTGGGCCTGGTCTTATCTCCATCTGTGTTGAAAAGATTTTCAAGAAGCATTTGAAAATCTCCTTTTTCTCTACTATACCACAGGGTCTCCCACAGGGTGGGTGGAGAAAAAACAGGAAAGCATGCTCTCAGATTCATTGGGCTGAACAAAACAAAGCATATGCGAGATAGAAAATATTTTAAATTGGCAGTAAAATACAAGCAAACAAATAATCCTGCATTATCTCAAATCCACGCTTAGTAAGGAATTATGTATGTGTGTATGTGTGTATATATATATATATATATATACCTTTTACTGTATTAAAAAGTCATCATAAACAGTTACTAAGACTAGTGGGTCACACAGAGGTGTTTCAAACCCAACAATTTCAAGATGGAACTCATTATTTTTCCCTTAAAATTCCTCTTGTGTTCCTACAGTATAAGACTATGACTTAGATTCTCAAAACTAGAATCTTCAAAGGTTTTCTCTTTTGCCTGCCCTATCCACTCATCACGCTCTACTGATCTGTACACAGGCCACCCCTCAATCCCACCCCCATGGCACCACCCACATCAATTTCCAGTCACACTCTTGGGACAGCCACCCAACTGGCCTCTGCTTTAACTGCCATCTTTCCACACCACCACTACACTGCTAGAGCCATCCTACTAGAACATATATTTGTTCATCAAGCAGCCCTGCTTCAGTTTTTCTGATGGTTCTTTCAACAGCCAACATGTATTCAACATTGCCATAATCCAGCCATTGTAACAAAAGCTTTACATGTATTATCTTATTTCTCATGACAATCCTATGAGATGGATACAATTATTATTGGCACTTAACAGATGAGAAAATCAATGCATACAGAACTTACATAGCTTGTTCACGGTCACTGGGAGAGCAGATGGCAGAACCAACGTCCATCTCAGACTATCAGATGCTCTTGATGGCTCCATTATAAACCTTCCTTCAGTTTGGTTCCCAAACAACACTCTAGTCTTTTTTGCAAGGAGATCATAGACTATGAACCTCTCACTTTCAGGGATTTTATATCAAGGATCAGAAGCCCTTCAGCCACTGGCTAGGACGTAAGATGAGGGCTTAGGGCTCTCAGAACTGCCACCTGCCCTCCAAATGAATGTGCCTTTTTCAACACACATGATTACAGAAATATCTTAATTCCAAGCAAGAAAAAATTAGTTCACACGTGCTGCAGAACTTCTTATACTACTTTGCCGCTATAGAATGCAGAATCAGATTTCAAGCCATTGCTTTTCAGAGCTTAATCACACACAACTAACCAACTTTGCCTCAGCATCTCTCTCCACAACTCATTCATTCATGACAGTCATTTGATGAAGGCCAGGCAGAGAGGAAGCCAAGGGACACAAGCACAGGGACAGAGCAATGGGGACTGAAGATGTGATCAGAGGCTTGTTTTTATAAGCCTCTGATAAAACGACCATCCATCTGAGTTGTTATAGAATTTACATGAAGAGATAGTCATATGAAAAGGAAAAAAAGAAGAAAAGGTTAGATATTGTTAAGGCTGCCCTGACATATTCCACATATACTGTTTGATAAATATTTTATTGTTATTCCAGGAAAAGCTTTTAAAGGAATGTATAAGGCAGCAATTATGGGGAAGGGATGTCTCCTCAGAGATAGTAGGAATGTCAGTTCTTGCTTCTAAAGAGAAGGTGAACACACTCACCCCTGGCAGACTTGCTGAAATGAACATATATTCCCTGAAAGAGCCAGAAGTCCCAGGCAGCCATCCTTTCTTATTTGTTAATAATAGAAAAAAACACACAAATAGCTCTAATGCAGCCTCTGTGTGATCTGAATAAATCAGAGGCACTCAGCTCATGTGTAGTAATCATTGCACTTTTTTTTCTAACAATTATCCAAATCCCAACACAGAAAGCCTTTCTGGAAGAAAGCCTGACTCCTTAGAGCTGATGGTCCAATCGGCAGGACTGGTGCTCAGCTCTTAACTGCTGGCCTCTGTTATCAGGGCCTGAACCCATCTCTGATGGGAAAAATTTAGGCAGACAACATCATTATCTTGTTTAAATTAAATGGGAGAAATTGCAGTACTCCAAGTTAATTGGGTGTTTTGGTATGATGTTAAAGATATTTTGAGGGTTTTTCCTTTTTGGCGACTTACCAGTACCATCTCAAATGCCTTCCTTATAGTCAATACAATTTATTGAAAGGGTGTGTGTGTGTGTGTGTGTGTGTGTGTGTGTGAGAGGAGAGAGAGAAATAAATGTTTGCATTGCCCTCCAACAAGACAGGCTGCTTACATCATCATGAAATTACCATGAAAAGTGATTGGTAGGAGCCAATTCACCATTATAAGAAAGATGTTATTTATGAAATATTTTTAAAATGTCACTTAAAATCCTGTTATTCCACTCATAGGTATACATAGCCAAATCTGAGATTCCACCTAAAATTTGAAATGATATAGAGATTGCTGCTTTAAAAGCCACTTGACACAGTGCATAAATATTCTTAAACATGTGAGGAGCAAAGGTAGTTTTTGAATGGCATTTAAAACCATAATCAAGTATAAAATTGTGACAACACTTACCCCCTAAGCTATGGTTAGCCAAAAAGTAAATCATAACCTTTAGCATTTTTTTAAACCTACAAAAAGTCTGCTACAGTAGTTTCTTTCTTTTTCTTAAATGGCCCTTAAATAAATATATGAGTCAGTTAAGAAAAGCATTTGCTTGAATTAAAGTGATAATTCTGCCTGGACATCAGTATAATTAATTGTCGGTGGCAGGAGTTCTAAATGAGGTTAAATTAGGGATTTGGGTTTATTTATTTATTTTTTACTCACTCTCCTGCTGTAACTAGAAAAGCTTTTGGTTGATCTTGAAATTGCACCTTGTCATGGAATATCATATCTACATGCTTTTATGCTAAGCACTATGGCAAATTTTTTTCATGAGCAAGATGGGGGAAGAATGCATATGCATCAACCCAGGCTCTTCCTCACTTACTACTACTATTACTACTACTACTACACACACAGGCACACACACACACACACACACACACACACACCCTAATATGTGTTTCTTTCACAACCCTCAATGTTCATCCCAAATAACGTAGTGTCCCAATTTATTTCAATGCTTTCCATGTCAAATACAAAATTATTTTAGTCACAGAGTTTGACTCCTGGTAAGTGATTTCACAAAAGACCTCAAAACACTCTGTCTTCAAAATTTCTGCTTGCCTGCAATGTCTGCGCCAAGCCCTGAAACAGCTACATTTCATAAACAAACATGCTTTCAAAAGAAATGCGGAGGGGGTCTTACTGTGTACAATGTGTTTTACATGGTGTATTATTCTCTTAGCAGAGCTGACTGCATCTCAGGAGCTATAGGCATTGCTGTAAAACGGACACCAGCAGAGGAACTGAACTAATACCTTTCAGGAGGCAGAGGATCCAGAACACAGTTGGGAGATTCTGCTTTAAGTGTCAGCAACCCTGAAATAGGAAGTAATCCCATAGTGTGTATCATCTAAAAGTTCAATATAGCAAAGGCAAGAGAAAAAGTTCTGCCTGAGAAGCAGCTTTATGCTAATCATTCGACTGGCATTAGAAGACTTCTGTAGTCATGCATGTCTAGCTGTCAAGTAAAGATGTTAAAAGCCAACACATTATTAAAAGGTGCGTGATTGGCCCCTAATGTCTGTACTCTGAAATTAAAACATCGGACGATCCTGAGACATTTCCTACATTGCATCTAACGTGAAGACGAAGCATCGGACACAAGAATTTGTCGGCTGTGACACTCTACATCTTGTAACGGTGAAAAAACATTTTTGTTCAGCTCATTAACACCATCTACCTTTTGCCCCCACCTCCTGCCCTTAGTACTAGTTTTATCATTCACTACCTGCCCTTTTCACCCACTGTTCTGAGCACAAAAGAATCAAAGAGCACACAAGCCTGCAGCCGAAATAACAGTGCAGTCTTCCAAAAGGTGAATGTGGAATTACAATCCGCGTTCCCAATTCCTGAACTTGAAAGCAAACACTAATTGCCTTGTGGACAATGCAGCAGGGTTAACCCATTGTATAGCTCCCGGTCCTGAACCTTTCAGGACAGAATAAGACCAACAAATAGGCAAACCTTCCGCAGCAAGGGATGGAGACAGCAAATGAGCCCCAGAGGCTGTGAAGAAGGACATGCTTGCTTTACCTACCGGCATTGTCCATGTCTCAGGAGTGACGAGTTCTGGAGCCTGGCAGCTAGGAAGCCCGGCTCCTCTCCTGGCTAACGAAGCACCCTGCCCTTCTGCTGATTATCAGTCCTTGCTGGCACACAGAGCATACTTCATGCACTGTCTGCAGGAGACACCGCCAGGAAATTTATATCTCCAAGGATGACAAACAGCCATTAGCTCCATTACGGGCTGATTAAGAGAGACTGAGCCTATCAAGTGGGTACTTGAATCCACTGGGGTTTTCACCTCTGTTCCAAGCAAGGGAGGGAAAAAAAAATCACTGCAATGTGGAGTGTATTGCACATTTCCCAAAAGCAGCGCACATGCTACGCAGAGCACAGTGCTTTTCCAAAAGATGCCAGAGCAAACACGAACAGGAATAGGCACAGATAATTAAAAGGTAAAAAGAAATCTTAAAAAAATGCAATAAATTATCCTTCATGGGGGACTAATCTAAACGTGGTCCAGCCTTTATCACTGACATCACTGGATGACTGGGCAACTTTTCCATTTAGAATTTTAAAGTTTATTTTCGGTTATTGTTGTTGCTGTTGGGGGTGGGCAAGGAACAGCAGATCCAGCATTCTAAAATAAGGCCATCTGTAATATTTCTGCTCTACATACATACTAATAAGGTAAGTATTTTCATTTCATTTTGGTTATGTTTTCATCATGACTCGTGTTCCTATTTCTGGTCAGAACTTCTGCCCACCTGTGTTAACAGAGAAATTCAAAGAGATCTCCCTAAATGTCACTAATAGCACAAGAAATAATTGTCAGAAGATGGCGGGGAATCCTATAGTTTGTTACAATCTGTAGCCATCAAAGTAACAGAAATTTGAGGATCAAGAAAAATGCATTTACTAACACAAGAAAGTCCATCTCACTCCTTTTCTCTAATTTGGCTATATAAAGATGACCCTCAAAGCCACCAGACACTGCACTGCTTCCTCCAGGGTCAGGGCATAAAGATGGACAGAGTGCTGAAGCAATCATGGGCCATGCCCTGAGGATGTTATATTAGAATCTGGGGAGAGCACAGTTCTGTTTACTGCATTTTCTCAGCTATAGGAAAAAAAGGAAAAAAAAAGAATGGCCTCATTTAACCTATGAAACAATGACTTCGTAGTATAGTAAGGCTCTACAGGTTTTTCATTTTCACGAGTTTTAAAAAAGCAGTTGGAGTGTTATCAAACCCCCTGCATTGTTAAATTTTAAAAAGCAATTCATTTATTTAGTATTTCTTGATGCCACTAGAATTCCAAGCAACAAACAAGTTACAAATTATTTACAATCTGGGTTTCTCTTTCAACAGTTTCTAAGTATTTTTGTTTTTAATGTCACCAGACTTACTTATAGATTTGAGGTTTCTGTACTGTTTAGGCGATATACTTCATTTGTGATAGAACATATATTTTCCTCAAAGAAAAGCTGCATTTTTCAGTGATTTTGCCCTGAGATTTTCATCCCCATTATTTTAATTCTATCACACTAATTGGAGGATATATCACTAAGATTAATTTCAGAAAACCATTCTTCATATGTTTTTGAAAATTGCTTTGATCCCAGGAGACTCAAATCACTGTGGCTTCCATAACTCATCTACCTGCCCTGATTAAGACTGTCAACTACCCAGAATGAGTGTTGTCTGTAGGAAATCTAGGGCAAACTAATCATTAAAAAAAGAAGGAGAGTTAGGGAAATACAAAAGCTAAATGAGAGAGACAGCATATTACGAAGTTTGAGATTTTGGTAAGGAATAGCTCAGAAGTGTCATCTATTCATCATGCATGTTGACTGACAGGAATATATTCATATTAACTTTCAGGCTTCCCTGGTGGCCCAGTGGTAAAGAATCCACCTACAATGCAAAAGATGTGGGTTCAATTCCTTGGTCAGGTATATCCTCTGGAGAAGGAAATGGCAACCCATTCCAGCATTCTTGCCTGGAGAATCCCATGAACAGAGGAGCCTGGTGGGCTAGAGTACATAGGGTCACAAAAGTCAGACACAACTCAGCGACTAAACAACAAGCATATGATCTTCGCACAGAGTTCAATGTGTGAGTCGATTATTTTTATTAATACAATCAGTCCCTAAAGTACAAACAGACTGTGCTCTAGAAGTTTGTTTAGAAAACAGACTCACATAGGAAACAAACTTATGGTTACCAAAGGGGAAGGGTGGGAGGAGGGATTAATTAGGAGTTTGGAATTAACATATAAACATCCCTATATAAAATAGATAACCAACAAGAACCTGCTATATAGTACAGGGAACTCTGCCCAATATTTCATAATAATCTATATGAGAAAGAATGAGAAAAAGGAGATATATATATATGCATAAATATATGGACTTCCCTGGTGGCTCAGTGGTAAAGAATCTGCCTGTCAATGCAGAAGACAAAGGTTCTAACTCTAGGTCAGGAAGATGCCCTGGAGTAACAGGCAAATTTGGCCTTGGAGTGCAGAATGTAGCAGCGCAGAGGCTAATAGAGTTTTGTCAAGGGAACACACTGGTCATAGCAAACACCCTCATCCAATAACACAGGAGAAGACTTTACACATGGACATCACCAGATGGTCAACACCGAAATCAGATTGATTATATTCTTTGCAGCCAAAGATGGAGAAGCTCTATACAGTCAACAAAAACAAGACCGGGAGCTGACTATGGCTCAGATGATGAACTCCTTATTGCCAAATTCAGACTTAAATTGAAGAAAGTAGGGAAAACCACTAGACCATTCAGGTATGACCTAAATCAAATCCCTTATGATTATACAGTGGAAGTGAGAAATAGATTTAAGGGCCTAGATCTGATAGATAGAGTGCCTGATGAACTATGGACAGAGGTTCGTGACATTGTACAGGAGACAGGGATCAAGGCCATCCCCATGGGAAAGAAATGCAAAAAGCAAAATGGCTGTCTGAGGAGACCTTACAAATAACTGTGAAAAGAAGAGAAGTGAAAAGCAAAGGAGAAAAGGAAAGATATAAGCATCTGAATGCAGAGTTCCAAAGAATAGCAAGAAGAGATAAGAAAGCCTTCCTCAGCGATCAATGCAAAGAAATAGAGGAAAACAACAGAATGAGAAAGACTAGAGATCTCCTCAAGAAAGTTAGAGATACCAAGTGAACATTTCATGCAAAGATGGGTTCGATAAAGGACAGAAATGGTTTGGACCTAACAGAAGCAGAAGATATTAAGAAGAGGTGGCAAGAATACACAGAAGAACTGTACAAAAAGAATCTTCACAACCCAGATAATCACTATGGTGTGATCACTCACCTAGAGCCAGACATCCTGGAATGTGAAGTCAAATGGGCCTTAGAAAGCGTCACTATGAACAAAGCTAGTGGAGGTGATGGAATTCCAGTTGAGCTATTTCAAACCCTTAAAGATGATGCTGTGAAAGTGCTGCACTCACTATGCCAGCAAATTTGGGAAACTCAGCAGTGGCCACAGGACTGGAAAATATCAGTTTTCATTCCAACCCCAAAGAAAGGCAATGCCAAAGAATGTTCAAACTACTGCGCAATTGCACTCATCTCACACGCTAGTAAAGTGATGCTCAAAATTCTCCAAGCCAGGCTTCAGGAATACGTGAACCGTGAGCTTCCAGATGCTCAAGCTGGTTTCAGAAAAGGCAGAGGAACCAGAGATCAAACTGCTAACATCCACTGGATCCTTGAAAAACCAAGAGTACCAGAAAAACATCTATTTCTGTTTTATTGACTATGCCAAAGCCTTTGACTGTGTGGATCACAATAAACTGTGGAAAATTCTGAAGGAGATGGGAATAGCAGACCACCAGACCTGCCTCTTGAGAAATCTGTATGCAGGTCATGAAGCAACAGTTAGAACTGGACATGCAACAACAGACTGGTTCCATATAGGAAAAGAAGTATGTCAAGGCTGTATCTTGTCACCCTGCTTATTTAACTTATATGCAGAGTACATCATGAGAAATGCTAGGCTGGAAGAAGCACAAGCTGGAATCAAGATTGCCGAGAGAAATATCAATAACCTCAGATATGCAGATGACACCACCCTTACAGCAGAAAGTGAAGAGAAACTGAAAAGCCTCTTGGTGAAAGTGAAAGAGGAGAGTGAAAAAGTTGGCTTAAAGCTCAACATTCAGAAAACGAAGATTATGGCATCTGGTCCCATCACTTCATGGGAAATAGATGGGGAAACAGTGGAAACAGTGGCTGACTTTATTTTGGGGGGCTCCAAAATCACTGCAGATGGTGATTGCAGCCATAAAATGGAAAAACGCTTACTCCTTGGAAGGAAAGTTATGACCAACCTAGATAGCATAATAAAAAGCAGAGACATTACTTTGCTGACTAAGGTCCATCTAGTCAAGGCTATGGTTTTTCCAGTGGTCATGTATGAATGCGAGAGTTGGACTGTGAAGAAAGCTGAGTGCCGAACAACTGATGCTTTTGAACTGTGGTGTTGGAGAAGACTCTTGAGAGTCCCTTGGACTGCAAGGAGGTCCAACCAGTCCATTCTAAGGGAGATTAGTCCTGGGTCTTCATTGGAAGGACCAATGCTAAAGCTGAAACTCCAATACTTTGGCCATCTCATGAGAAGAGTTGACTCATTGGAAAAGACTCTGATGCTGGGAGCGGTTGGGGGCAGGAGGAGAAGGGGATGGCAGAGGATGAGATGGCTGGATGGCATCACGACTCAATGGACGTGAGTTTGAGTGAACTCCGGGAGTTAGTGATGGACAGGGAATCCTGGCGTGCTGCAATTCATGGGGTCGCAAAGAGTCGGACACGACTGAGCGACTGAACTGAACTGAACATGCTCTCCCACTTGCAGAAAGAAGGCTACAGCCTACCCGCAGGGTTTTCTAAACTGTTTGCCTGAGGTAGGTGAGGTGTTTGCGGCTCCAGGCCTGGACAGCCACGGTAGCAAGAGCAAAGCCACCAGTGGTGTCCAGCACCTTCAAATGTATCACCAGGCACCTGGTGATCACCTAGCTAGTATCACATCTTCGTCAAGAAAACAGAGCAAGCTTCCCTGGTGGCTCAGTGGGAAAGAATCCAGCTGCCAATGCTGGAGACTTGAGTTCGATCCTTGACCTGGGAAGGTCCCACGTGGTGTGGAACAACTAAGCCCGTGCACCACAACCATTGAGCCCACACTCTAGAGCCCATGCACCCCAACTCCTGAGTTGGTGCTCTGGAGTCAGAGCTCCACAGCAAGAAAAGCCAGCGCAAAGAGAAGCCTGCACACAACTAGAGAAAAGCCTGGCAGCAACGAAGACCCAGCACAGCCAAAAATAAATAAATACAATTATTTTAAAACAAAACAAAACTCTATTAGCATCTCTCCCTTTCAATTTCAAAGCTGTCTTGGCTTCCCAGAGAAGTTCTCCTTATTTGACATTATTTCTTCACCAGTCACCCAGTTTTATTGAGATATCACTGATATAGCACTTAGTTTAAGATGTACAGCATAATGTTGTGCTGTGCCTAGTCGCTCAGTCATGTTCAGCTCTTTGCAATCCCATGGACTGTAGCCCACCAGGCTCCGTTGTTCATGGGGATTTTCCAGGCAAGAATACTGGAGTGGGTTGCCTTGCCCTCCTCCAGGGGATCTTCCTAACTCAGAGATCAGACCCAAGTCTCCTGCATTGCAGGCAAATTCTTTACCATCTGAGCCACCAGGGAAGTCCACAGCATAATGACCTATACATATTGCAAAAGGATTATCGCAATAAGTTTAACACCTATAATCTCATATAGATACAAAAGAAAAAAATGGTTTTTTTTCCTGTGATAAGAACTTGTGATCCACTTTCTTACAACTTTCAAATACACCACACAGCCAGGTTGATTATAGTCACCAGATTGTACTTTACCTCCCATGACTTATCTTATAACTGAAAGTTTATACTTTTCATATTGTTTCATATTATTTCTCAACTTTCCTAGCAGGTGCTTTCTTGTGTTGGGGACATAGGGAAGAAATTGTGGCAACCACACTCTACTTCTTCTGACGGGAATCTGAGCCCACGTGTACCAAGAGCTGTTCAAATGAACACTGTGCAGAACTAAAAGCAGGACGTCTTTTCCAGGAGGTGTAATAACTCCAGAAACGTAGGCTACAAATATGGCTTGGCTCTCAGGACTAATGGGTTCCTTCTCTACAAAGTTAAACTCTTTTCCTTAGAACAGAAGAATTAGGGAATAAATTGCCCAGGTCGTAATGTTGCTTGGCTCAGCAGATCTCTGGGAGACCCTGGTCAGCCTGTCATCTCTTGATTCATCCAAAGAAAGAAGTATTGAAATATCAACTACCAATTAGGAAATAGTCAAGCTTGCTTCCAGTCCCTACTGGAAATCTGTTCTGAAAAGATTCTTGCCACTACTCTGACAAGAACAGCTGTGGGACACAGATCATTTTGATGAATAAGTTGCTTGGATTTATAACTCTCTTAAGTACTAAACCCAATCCCTGAACTACTTTTAAAAAAAAGTTCATAGGATGAAGTTCTGCAACAGATATTATTTCCAGGAATGTTTGGGCAGAAAAACATCAGATATTTATCTAATGTTACATTATCTGGATTTTAGGACAATATTTACTTGACACACCTATGTTTTTTATTATTCCTTGCTGTTGCTAAGTCGCTTCAGTCATGTCCGACTCTGTGCAACCCCACAGACGGCAGCCCTAACCATTCTCATTTAGAGATTTCTACTGTAAGGTAGGAGTGTGGGGAGGGGTCTTCTGAATAACTTGTTAACTTTTGCTTCTCTTTCCTTATATGTGATCCTTAGATTATGACTTCCATTCACACAGACTTTAAGAACATCTTAATGAAGAGGACAGGGAACTTTTCAACAATAATTACAACTCAGCTGGCATCTAGAGCTTGATGAGCTATTGCTGTCGTTGTTCAGTTGATAAGTCATGTCCAACTCTTTGCAACCCCATGGACTGTAGCACACCAGGCTTCCTGTCCTTCACTGTCCCCTGGAGTTTGCTCAAACTCATGTCCATTGAGTCGGTGATGCCATCCAATCATCTCATTCTCTGTTGCTCCCTTCTGCTGCCATCAATCTTCCCCAGCATCGGGTCTTTTCCATTGAGTCAGCTCTTCACATCAGGTGGCCAAAGTATTGGAGCTTCAGCTTCAGCATCAGTCTATCCAATGAATATTCAGGGTTGATGAGCTATAACCACCAGATAGTCTTCTGACAGGTTTGGACTTTTGGTTCAGAACACCAAAGACATAGTAACATGACAAAATGTTAAATAGGTAAGTCAGAGCTGGGCTGGAGAACCTATATAACCATTTCCATGAATTAGAAAGGAGCAGAAGGTTCAAAGCACTGACTCAGCTTCCACTGAGCCATGCTGTGCTCGAGGGGCAAAAGCAGGGGCTCCAGCCCAGGTGCTTGGCTCCTGTGTGGTGATGGATTAAAAAGAGCTCCACTTCAGAAAGGAGGGGTCAGAGTCAGGCTCTACTTGGAAAGGGCTCCTTGACTCAAGAAAAGAAGTTTAAAAATGGCTGTTGACTTATTTCCAGAAGTCAAGACTTTATAAAGCCTTGGTGGGTGGAGGGAGGATAAACCCTCACAAGCAAGAACAAAATAAGCTTCATGCTGTCACATGCCACAATATGAGAACTGCAATATCCCCTCACAATAGAGCAGGAGCCCCCAAAGTCATTAGGAAGACTTGACTCTAGACTGGAGGACCAGAGGAACAAGGTGGAGGCAACTTCACATCATAACACTATTAGAGAGGAAAAGAGTTGAAACCAAAACCAATGAGGCAAATAATTTTTTAAAAAGACCTTCCACTCAAAATGAATGCACAAGCTGAATTCCAAATATGTGGAATTCCAAAAATCCAAAATTTGACAAAGCAAATAAATAAAATAACCAATAAAACATGATTTCAATATTAATATCAATGCCATGGAAGTCTCATGAAGATTTTTTAATGACTATGTTTATCAAAGAGACCGTGAAGGGATGACCTCTATAAAAAAAATAGGAAAAGAAAACAGGTGGCTATGGGACAATAATAGATGGATATGGAAAATAACTTACAGGAAATCTTGGAAATGAAACAGAGTCATGACACTCAGACCAACAGAGACTTCTTATCATCAATGACAGATGCCAGAAGACAAGAGGCTGAAAGAAAATAAAGGTCAACCTTGAATTGTATACCCAGCTTTACTACTTACTGCTCATGACTAAAACATTGATACATTCATTGATACAGACACAGAAACTAAAAATTACTAAAGGATACAATTTATGAGATGAAAAGTCAACCCGGAGAGAAGGAACAGAATTAAAAAAAAATAATGAGTAAGAAACTCATAAGATGCATTTGGATATTTAAATAACTATTGGTTATGAAACAGTATTTTTATAATTCACAAAACATCTGCAAAAAAGAAGTCAAACAGGATAAACATAACAAAATAGGGGGGAGATGTTCCATGAGACCTTAAAGTGTGAAAGGAAAAGAGAAACAGTGAATAACTTTAGATTTAAATTTTAAATTGTTAGATAAATTTGTAGTTATATATGTTTCATAAAAATTAGGAACAACCACTAAAAGAACAGAAATACTTTGGTTACTTGGATCAAATTTCTAAAATCAACTGAATTGCACACTGGGGAGGTACAAAGTGATCCCACTGTCTTGAGGGAAGAAAATACCAAAATGTCCATTAACACTGATTTTTGTATAAAAGATTAAAAGCTATAATGATATTTAATATACAGATTTTCTTGGCACTTTCACTTTTCTGTATGTCAGACTTGAAACAAATAGTTCTATATAAAGTCGATCCAAATTTAGGAAACCATTTTCTTAATTTGGTTTTAAAAGCTTTCAAATGTATAACGGACTTTTGGACTCAGAGGGAGAGGGAGAGGGTGGGATGATTTGGGAGAATGGCATTCTATCATGTATACTATCATGTAAGAATTGAATCGCCAGTCTATGTCTGATGCAGGATACAGCATGCTTGGGGCTGGTGCATGGGGATGACCCACAGAGATGTTATGGGGAGGGAGGTGGGAGGGGGGTTCATGTTTGGGAACACATGTAAGAATTAAAGATTTTAAAATTAAATAAAAATTAAAAAAAATAAAAGCTTTCAAATGAATTTTAGTTAAATGATTTTTAACTCATTTGCTGAAATATAATTGTGCAACACATATTGATTAGTTTTCAAGAATAACCAATGACAACAGGGGAGAAATTCATTTACTAGCTGAATTTCAACCAAGAGCTCCACATGAAAAGTTGATGGGACTGAACTATGATTTAACAAGCTCAGTCAATGATGCAGTTTTTCAACTCAGATATCTTTTTCAATTCTGATTGCCATTAAAGCCAGGTATCACAATAAACTCACTGAGAATCAAATAACGGACTTGCTATTTCTTGAAGTATTAAACCAAGATTTTTAAAGAAATGATCCACACTCAATCACTGCCTTCATTAAAAATAAGTAATTTTGTCCATAGGACTTTTGTCTTATTAATAAATTTTTATTATTTCTGAAATACCAGTGATTTCACCTTGATTCTGGCCTTTAAAATGTTTTGTTTTTATGCTACATAATATACATGATATATCAATATTAGTATAGTAGGCAAAAAAATGTGTGTGTTAGTCATTCAGTCATATTAAACTCTTGGCGACTTCATGGACTGTAGCCCATCCATGGAGTTCTCCAGGCAAGAAAACTGGGGAGTGAACTGCCATTTCCTCCTCCAAGGAATTTTCCTGACCCAGGCAGGGTTCGAATCCGGGTCGTCTGCACTGCAGGCAGATTCTTTACCATCTGAGCCACCAGGCAACAAACATAACTTCTCAATTAGTAAGCACACATACATTGAGAAAACATGCTAATTTTTTTCTGATTTAGATTACTATAGTACCCTGATTGTCAGGCATCTGCAGCACAGACTCAGCCCATGCATTTACTCTCCTATCAATCACTGGATCACTTTTCTTCCTTCATTCAAGGAATTACATCCTTCTCACCTTGTCTATAAAACTTTCCCTAACAACCTAGGAGCACATGAAACTTGTGGCACTCTACTTTTGCAGATCACCATACAAAATATAATACTATTTGGCTTGTTTATACTAATATTTTACTAAATTCATTTTTAATTCATTGTAAGTAAAGATACCAAATATAGTTCCATGTGCTACACAATAGGTCCTTGTTGGTTATTGGTTTTATATACAGTGGTATGCATCAGTTAATCCCATGCTCCTAATTTATCCCTCCCTTTCCCATTTCACCTTTGGTAACCATAAGTGTGTTGTCTATGAAAAATTTCTTTTAAGGCTGCAGGTTTATGTCTCAATTTGCCTAATAAAATGTTTAAAGCTAATCTTTTGTGCTCACCAAAAAAGAAATCTCTTAGTCTTCAATAATACTCAATAGTGTTGATATGAAAATAAGCATGGTAGAATTTCTGCCTGAAAAGAGACATATGAGCCTGTCTCTAAATTCCAGGAGAGAGCTGCATTTAAAAATTATTTCTGAAGGGAGACTATCTTATAAATCTATGAAGTTATAGCAGAATGATATATGCTTACCATTATCCAGATTGATGTATTTATCACTTTAAGGATTTTTAAAAATAGTTTTCAGGAACTTTCCACCTACTTTATTATGGCCAATTCTCAAAAAAAAAAAAAAAATCACTGAATCAGCTGCAGTACAACCAGGTCATTGGAATGTAGAGGAAGGCATCTCTCTGATTGGTACTGAGCAATTGGCAAAAGACAGCTCCTGACTCCATCCATCAGCCAAAAGGGTGGCTTAAAGGGCAGTTACTAATGCTTGTGGATGAGTTGACTGTTATAAAAACAAGCAAACAAAGGAAAAAACTGACTCAGAATCTGCTCCAGCAATATACAGCCTCAAGTTCTCCCCACGATTCATCACTTAGCCAAAAGCATGATGAGTGCCCCCTTCAACTAGAGAGCAAGTTCTCTTAAACTAACAGATGGCTGGCAGGTGCTGGCAGGTGGCTGACTGGAGGCAGCCTGCCACCCAAACTCACAGAGATGATTGTCTTTGTCAGGCTTGCAGAAAGGGTCAGACTACTGTTTTCTTAGATGAGCAATCAAGGGCTGTCAACCGACAGTCTAATCAAATCTGGCCCACTAACGTGATCATTTGGCCAGATCAAATCCCAGAATCTTGAGATGAGTCACATGTTCTCAGTCTGCAAAAGACCCCACCACTCCCTATTACCTTACACTGAGCTGCACACACCTTTGTGACCTGCCTGGCTCTTGAAAGCATCTGTGTCTAAGCCAGCAGAATGGATTTATGATCTCTCAAATCCTTTCCTAAATCATAGTTTTGTAAAGAAAGGGTGGGATATTTCAGCTACCTGTACAGCTTGGAGACGTGGAAATGTTTAGGCTGGATCTTAATAAGCTGTTCCTACAGGCTGGCACAGGAAACATCACTTTGCAACCAAAAAGTGTTCCTTCATGGGATACCTCTCTGGGATTCTTGCAACAAAGTGCTTTGGGCTCTAAGTGACTTATATTAAATGGCTAACATTTCTTTAGTGATAAGGTGTTTCTCAACTTGCATTCAGTTCAGTTGCTCAGTCATGTCCGACTCTTTGTGACCCCATGAATCACAGCACTTATGAAAAATTATTTATTTGCTGGTTGTAATATTTGTCAGTGGGTGCATGTGAGAGGGGCAAGTTGGGAATAACTCGGTAGGTGATGAGTGTATGTACTATGAGTATAGTACTTAGCACATCAGTTCAGTTCAGTTCAGTTGTTCAGTCGTGTCCGACTCTTTGTGACCCCATGAATCGCAGCATGCCAGGCCTCCCTGTCCATCACCAACTCCCGAAGTTCACTCAAACTCACGTCCATCGAGTCAGTGATGCCATCCAGCCATCTCATCCTCTGTCGTCCCCTTCTCCTTCTGCCCCCAATCCCTCCCACCATCAGAGTCTTTTCCAATGAGTCAACTCTTCACATGAGGTGGCCAAAGTACTGGAGTTTCAGCTTTAGCATCATTCCTTCCAAAGAACAGCCAGGACTGATCTCTTTTAGGATGGACTGGTTGGCTCTCCTTGCAGTCCAAGGGACTCTCAAGAGTCTTCTCCAACACCACAGTCCAAAAGCATCAATTCTTTGGTGCTCAGCTTTCTTCATAGTCCAACTCTCACATCCACACATGACCACTGGAAAAACCATAGCCTTGACTAGACGGACCTTTGAATTCCTTATTAGACATGTACTGATTATATCTACTGCAAGACACAGTCCACAAAAGGAGGGATCTGGTCATTCTTTCTCATAGCTCTGAAAACAGTACTAAATGCTGCGCAATTACCTTTAGAATGAATACATGACTAGATACGTGATGGATAGAAACAAATACTGTGGTCCAGGCACATTCATTTCATTAACAGGAGAATTCCACCATGCCTCAAAAGCACTGGTCACTTTTTCACTCAGTCATCAAATTCTGCCTGATCTCTTTCAAGGGCCCAACAAAAATTTGGTCACCTCCTTCAAAAGTACACTTTGGCATCTATTAGTAAAAAGTTGATAAGTAGTGACATGTACTTAGTCTTCAGATCAGTTGGGGTAATGATTCTTTCTCTCTATGCTCCTTCTTTCTTCTCATTCAGGCCCCCTCATTGACAAGAGCAGCAGATGACCTGAGTTTTTCGTATCAGCCCAGGACACCTAGAGGAAAGTGCTGAGTACACAAGGCAGTATCAATAAATACCTAGCTGATTTAACTGGGGACTAAGTTCTCTGACTTTTCCCACTACCATGATTGCTCTAAGGGAGTGAGAGATAAGATCCCATCTAAGTTTAATTACTAGGGATTAGTCTCATGTGCTTAGTACTTAACCCACTAAACCTGGCACAGAGAATAGTGAGAAACACTAGCCATCTAAACAGTTCTAGAAGGACTCATTAGGACCACAGGAAACATCTAGCTGCAATCTTTGAGGTCTGAAAGCCAAGTGATCCCTCCAAGTTAGTTAGAAAATTTTCTGGGAGCCATGGGATTAAAAAAAAAAAAAAAGGCAAGACAAGGAAAGGCACTGGATAACAATCAGGGTTTAACCAGGTTCTGGAAGAGCAGTATGGAAATGGACCAAGACAGGGAGTGCTTGTGGTTGTTCTTAGAAAAGAAATCAGCCGTCCTATGACTGCTTGCTCTGCCTGATTCATGGGGCTGCTTTCAACTTGCGCCCTCCATTGTCTTTTCATCTGTATTAGCTTCCTGTTGCCACTGTAATAAATCACCACAAATTCAGTGGCTTCTAACTACCTAAATTTATACATATAGTTCCAGGGGTCAGAAGTGTGAAATAAGGTTTTATGTGGCTGAAATTAAAGTGATGACTTGACTGGTCTTCTGGTGGCTCCAGGGGAGAAAGCACTCCCTGCCTCTTCCTTGGCTTGCGGCTGTATCGCTCTAATCTTGATTTCTGCTGTCACAGTGACTTCTCCACGCCTGATCTTTTTGCCTCCCTATTATGAGGACCCTTGTGATTACGCTGAGCTCAACTGAATAATCCAGGATAATTTCCTCAACTCAAGATCCTTAACTTAATCATGACTGCAAAGTCCCCATTGAGACTCAGGAGACCTAGGTTCAAATTAAATTAGTTAAGTTTGATGATGAGTAGACCCTCTTACTACTTCTGCTTTATTGACTATGCCAAAACCTTTGACTGTGTGGATCACAACAAACTGTGGGAAATTCTGAAAGAGATGGGAATACCAGATCACCTTACCTGCCTCCTGAGAAACCGGTATGCAGGCCAAGAACCAACAGTTAGAACCGGACATGGAACAACAGACTGGTTCCAAATCAAGAAAGGGGTATGTCAAGGCTGTATATTGTCACCCTGCTTATTTAACTTATATGCAGAGTACATCATGTGAAATGCTGTGCTGGATGAAGCACAAGTTTGGATCAAGATTTCTGGGAGAACTATCAATAACCTCAGATACACAGATGACACCACCCTTATGGCAGAAAGCAAAGAAGAGCTAAAGAGCTTCTTGATGAAAGTGAAAGAGGAGAGTGAAAAAGTTGATTTAAAACTCAACATGCAAAAACCAAAGATTATGGTATCCGGTCCCATCACTTCATGGCAAATAGATGGGGAAACAATGGAAACAGTGAGAGACTTTACTTCTCTGGGCTCCAAAATTACTGCAGATGGTGGCTGCAGCCATGAAATTAAAAGCTGCTTGCTTCCTGGAAGAAAAGCTATGACCAACATAGATAGCATTTTAAAAAGCAGAGACATTACTTTGCCAACAAAAGTCCATCTAGTCAAAGCCATAGTTTTTCCAGTAGTCATATATGGATGTGAGAGTTGGACTATAAAAAGAGTTGAATGCCAAAGAATTGATGCTTTTAAACTGTGCTGTTGGAGAAGTCTCTTGAGAGTCCCTTGGACTCCAAGGAGATCAAACCAGTCAACCCTAAAGGAAATCAGTCCTGAATGATCATTGGAAGGTCTGATGCTAAAGTTGAAAACTCCAGTATGCCACCTGATGTGAAGAACTGACTCATTGGAAAAGACTCTGACGCTGGGAAGGATTGAAGATAGGAGGAAAAGGGGACAACAGAGGATGAGATGGTTGGATGGCACCGACTCAATGGACATGAGTTTGAGCAAGCTCTGGGAGTTGGTGATGGACAGGGAAGCCTAGCGTGCTACAGTCCATGGGGTTGCAAAGAGTGGGACATGACTGAGTGACTGAACTATCTGACTGAGACTGTCTTAACTTTATAGAATCTCTGCAAACTGGATAATTCTCAAACACACTCTTAAATTCTTTAAAGTAGTATTGTGAGCGCCCCCAGGAGCCATCACTTATATCATAAATAGTTGGAACATGGGAATCTTCCAAGGAATTTGAGAGGAACAAACTTCTAAGTGAGACTACCTACAACCCACCTATTCAGAAATGGGGGTGGCGGGGGCGGGGGGGGGGAGATACAGAATTAACGTTAAAATAGTAACATCAGCCTGCAGTGATTCACCAGTGTGTTTATCTTTGGAGGGCTAAATTAAGTAGAACATTCTGGTGACATTCTTTTTCTTTATTCTAACAGCATTCTTTCTCCCTTTTAAAAACAAGAACAACAAAACAAGCTCTGGCCCTCTTCATGAAAGCCTAATGCAGGACTCTGTTCCCCTGAACTCTGGATAGAGTTTGAAATTTGCAATTTAAAATGTGAATGCCAAAATAACATACATGTGGAACTTTACAGTTAGCATTGCTTGTCAATGTCCCCTGCGATGTTAGCTTTGGGCACACCTTACAGCTTGCTCTGTGAAAGTGCGAACTAAAAATATGTTGGCTCATCAGTCATTTGAGTCTGGAAACATTTAAATAATTAAGCTCCGAAGCCAGCCAGTATCATAGAATGCTATGACCCCAGAGACGTCCTGGGCCCTGAGGGTTCCACATTAAAAGATTATAAAAATATCCCCCAGCCCCAAGTAAATGTGGCATAAAACCCCTCTATCTAGTAAATGTAGCACAAAACCATTTTCGTTTCATGCCAAATAAAGCTAGATATCAGAAGCCCATCACTGACCCTCCTTTTTTTTCCGCCTAATTAGCCTTTCCTGTGTTACTTGACATCCTTACCCTTGTTCATGTATATTTCAGTGTCCATCATCTAATTGGACTTCTTACTGAGCGACATCATTCTTTGTCCGTCTATATTTTGCATCAAATGCGTCACACCTTATAAAGGCTTCTAAATGTGTTCTTACTATAGGATTCTAAAATTAGCTTGCCTCTGAAAACCTGAATTGAAAATGTAACAGAAAAAAGGACCAGTTTTAGAAAGCTGTACATTATTCTTAAAATCATTATGTAATAGTCTTCCTTTCAGAACTTCTTCCCCTCAATCCCTAAATGAGGTGTTTGCAAAGAAAGTCCGCTAAAACCAGCAGACTGGAAAAAGAGAGCCCCGAGTCAAATGTCCCTACAGACAGAATTCTCGCTACTGACAGTCTGGTGAGTGGGAGCACCCAGGGACCCGTGCTCTACTGTAGCGGCCCCAGCGCAGTGCCCCTGCACTGGAGCAGGGGCCGAGCCTTACCTGCCCAGAAGTGCAGGCTGTTGGCACTAGAGGGGTTGGTGGCTGGCTCCAGAGAAAGTCTGCGTGCTGGTCTGCTGGATCTGGCCAAGGCCAGTGCCGAGGCGGAAGCCCAGGCCTGCTCCCCGGCCATCATCATCAAGTCAAGGGCCTTTCCTACTTTCCTTCCCCCGAGAGAGCACCCAGATCCACTTAGAAGCAAATTAGGGGGGCTCACCCTGATATTCATTGCTGCCCTGTTCACAATAGCCAGGACATGGAAGCAACCTCGAAGTGCATCAACAGAGGGATGGATGAAGAAGGTGTGGTACGTATATATACAGCAGAATATTAGTGTTAGTCGCTCAGTCGTGCCCGACTCTTTGCGACCCCATGGACTGCAGCCCACAGGCTCCTCTGTCCATGAGATTTTCCAGGCAAGGATACTGGAGTGGGTTGCCATTTCCTTCTCCAAGTAGAGTATTACTCAGCCATAAAAAGGAGCATAATAATGCCATTTTGCAGTGACATGGATGGACACAGAGATTGTCATACAGAGTGAAAGAAGTCAGATAGAGAAATATTATAAAATATTGATTATATGTGGAATCCAGAAAAATGGTGCAGATGAACGTATTTGCAAAGCAGAAACAGTCACAGATGTAGAAAGCAAACTTACAGTTACCAACGGGGAATGGAGGAGAGGGGTGAATTGGGAGATTGGGATTGACATATAAACATTACTGTATATAAAATAGTGAATGAGAAGCTACTGCATAGCACAGGGAACTCTACTCAGTGAGACCTAAGTGGGAAGGAAATCTAAAAAAGAGGAGATACATGTATATGCGTAACTGATTCACTTTGCTGCACAAGCAGGCATGTTAAGTTGATTCAGTCGTGTCCAAATCTGTGTAACCCATTGGACTGTAACCCCCCAGGCTTCTCTGTTCATGGGATTCTCCAGCCCTTCTCCAGCCCTTCTCCAGCAGAATCTTCCCGACCCAGGGATCGAACCTGGGTCTCCTGCATTACAAATGGTCTCTTTACGAGCTGAGCCACCAAGGAAGCCCAGCAGAATTAACATAATATTGTGAAGCAATTATACTCCAGTCTAAAAAGAGAGAGAGAAGGGAATTAGAGGCGTTCAGTCTATGCCAATCCCTGGGTATTGTTTCTATATTCCAGTGAATATTTTCATTGGTTCTAAACACAAGCATTTGTGTTGGAATGGGATTTTCAGTTGGCAGTGTCCTAGAAAGAGGGCAGCATTTCCCTATATTGTGAGAGAGGGGTAAGTGGAGAGGCCAAGGGGGTCTGGGGCAGGCTCCTCATGCCTGGGTCTGAGCGCGGCGCTGGGGGCACGTCTGTGCTCCTCCTGGCCTCCTCTGGGAAGGCCCACCTGGCCCTCACTGGTCTTCACTGGTCTTGCACCAGAGGCCCTCGGAGGTCACCGCTGAGTCCTTCCTGAACATACAGCCTCCACGGGTCTGTGGCTTCTCTGTGGCCTGTACATGCTGCTCTGGGTGCCTGGAAACCTTCTGCTTTTCTCACATGATTCTGGGCCAGGGAGAGTCTGCCCCAGGCCCTGCTGGCGTCACCAGCTCATTCTCTGCTCTCGCGGGGGCAGGGAGCTTGGTGACACTCTCCGGCAAGTGGCCCAGAACACCAAGCAGATGTTTCTTTTTCTTTCTCAGCAGGCTTCATGCAAGGTCCCTCCAGAGTGTCCTAAATGTGTCTCCGTCTGTCTGCCTCGGTGATTATCCTCAAGGAATTCTTTCCAGCCTTTTATCTTATGCCAGGCCCAGGCTTTGGAAACTCAGAAGTCAAGAATTGACCTCACTGGCCTCTGCCTTCGGCTGTCACCCTTTCCTAAGGAAGTGAAGGCAGAATGCCCCAGCTGCCTGCACCAAAGGCGATGTTGCAAGGCACAAACAGTTACAGGAAAAAAGACAAAGAAAAATCTGCTACTATTTCAAAATACTATCTCCAAAACATACATAAAATTAATATAAGAAATGCTGTCCTTCATCTACAAATATGACGACATTGGCCAATCAGCCGTAGTATATAGATGAGTTTTTCTGGGAGCAGGTATGGATTTGTTCCACTTTGTCCATGGCCTCAGCTCACCCACCTGGTGACCAGCACATACCCTGGCAAGATGCCCCCCTGGGTTCTGGGGGCAGGATGAGGCCACACAATGGAACAACTGTATCCACCCACACCAAGACATCGTAACACTGTTCTTGCGACCAGTCTTCCCACAGTAACCTCAGCAAATAACACACAAAGCTGTTTCTTTCTTAGATCTTCAGAAATAGCATATTAGATAGCTTGTTCCTATAACTGACAAAATAAGCAAACACACAAATAAGTAAATAAATAGAAAGTCGTTGAACTCCCAGAGTGCATGTACACCTAAAGGGCTTACTGAATGGTTGTTGCTTGGGGGTATTTCCTTCCTTTCTGTCTTCAATAGCATCCACTTGTGATCATAGATGCCTACTGACTGTGCAATCCAGAATACTGTAATTAGCTTTCTAACACTGATTTCCTATTAACGTACATAAATAACAAGAGGGAGGTGAAATGCTAGGCTCCTCTTGAATAGTGTCTTAAAATAACAGAAGGAAGCAACCACATGCTGATAAATGTTGGCTCCAAAAGTACATTTAAAGTCAGAGACTGGCATTTGCTGCTGAACAGTTCAACCGGAAGCTCATCAGGACTCGCGTGAAAACAATGATCCTATGAAGGTGGATCCTTCACCCGCAAAGTGGTGAGTTCCTGGAAGGCATCAGCAGCACGTGAAAAGCTTTTATGACTATAAGACCAAATACAGGAAAGATGCCACGGTAAAAATCAGGTTTGTAAAAGGCCTGTAGATTTAAATGAACATCAGCCCACCCAAAATTCCAATTCTTATGTAAATCTTATTTAGTTTCAAGTAAGTACATTTCCTTTAATCACTTAAATATCAGTAACTAATTTTAAACTCTATCAGTATGAGTTTTAATTGTTGAGCACAGACTTTTAGTGACTATAATACTCTGAAATAACCTGGGCATGGTTATTATATTTTTAAATAGATCATTGGATTAGGTTATAAACACTTTGTTTAGGAATTTCCTATCTACTTTGGTGAGTGAGAGTCATTTGTATTTTCCCTTCTGGCTTTAGAATGAGCTGAGCTGTATTTCACTATTTTCTATAATATGAAATAGCTTGTGTAAGATTAGTGTTAAGAGCTGAATTGTATTCCTCAAATGCATATATTGAAGTTCTAACCCCTAACACCTCAGAATGTAATTGATTTGGCGATAGAACCTCTAAAGAGGTGATTAAGTTAAAATGAGGCCCTTGGGGTGGGCCTTAATCCAATCCGACCAGTGTCCTTATAAGAAGAAATTTGGACATAAAGAGACAACAGGGATGTTCACACATAGAGAGAAAAGGTCTTGCAAGGACACAACAAGAAGGAAGCCATCTTCAAGCCAAGGTTGAGAGGCCTTAGAAGACATCAATTCTGCTCATATCTCTATCTTGGTCTTCTAGCTTCCAGACTTGTGAGAAGATAAATTTCTGTTTAAGACACCCGGTCTATGGTGCTTTGTTACAGCAGCCTTACCAGACATACAATTAGAATGACCTGTTCCTTGAAAGTTGAGTTGAATTGACTAGTTAAAATCTTTTGGGTCCAGTGAAACATTTTGATCACTGATTTAAATTAGTTAATAGTTTCAGGACTTTTCAATTTTCTAGTTTTTCTTGAGCCAGTTTTGGCAAGTTAAATGTATCTTTCACCTATTTTTAAGGAAGTGTGTTCATTTGCTCAGTCGTGTCCAGCTCTTTGGGATTTCCAGGTGGCGCTAGTGGTAAAGAACCTGCCTGCCAGTGCTGGAGATGAAAGAGATGTGGGTTTGATCCCTGGGTCAGTCAGGAAGATCCCCTGAAGGAGGAAATGGCAGCCCACTCCAGTATTCTTGCCTGGAAAAATCCCATAGCCAGAGCAGCCTAGTGGGCCATGGTCCACAGGGCTGCAAAGAGTTGGACATGACTGAAGCAACTTGGCACATCCAACTCTCTGTGACCCCATGGACTGTAGCTTGCCAGGCTCCCCTGTCTATGGAATTTACCAGGCAAGAATACTAGAGTGGGTTGCCATTTTCTACTCCAGGGGATCTTTGTGACCCAAGGATCAAACCCATTTCTCATGAGTCTCCTGGACTGGCAGGAAGATTCTTTACCACTCTGCCACCTGGAAAGTCCATTTTCAAGATTATACAAATCAAACTGTTTATTCCATCCTCTTGCTACCTTTTAATCTGTGCAACCTTCATAGATATATTCCTTTTCATGTCTCCTACTGTTTATTGGGTATTTCGTCTCTCCCTTATGGATATTCCCAGGTATGTCATTTCTATTAGTCTCTTCATAGAGTGAAGCTTTGGTTTTATTGATCCTTGTATATTTGTTTCTGTTTCATGAAGTCTCATATTTACCTTTATTATTTCCTTCCTTCTGCTTTCTTTGGGTTGATTCTGGGAAAGTCTTACTCTGAGAACTGACATTTGGGATATCCAGTATAAGTCAGTGGTTTTCAAACTCTGCTGTGCAGAAGACCCTGGGATATTCCTGGGGAGGGGAGTTGTTGTCTCAGAGGCTACCATCCAGAGTTCCTCTCTCCTACCCACTCCAGTTGCCACCAAGAAAGCTCAGCTGTTTTCATCAAAGTAACTCTGGGGACTCCCTGGTGGTCAAGTGTGTGGACTCCACACCCACTGCAGGAAGTACAGGTTTGATTCCTGGTCAGGAAGCTAAGATCCCTCAAGCTGCATGGCAAGGGCAAAAAAAAAAAAAATCAACTTTGCTCTACTTTTATCATTCCTACATGTAGAATTTCCATAAAATTTGGGGGGGAACGGTTGCATCTTCTAAAAAATAAGATAGTTTTTAAAAGTTTGAAGGCTACAGAAGAACTGAGACAAGGTGTATTTCTAGTACTTGAAGATACACGTATTCCTATTGACAATGTAGTGAGTTAATATTAAAGCACCAATTTATAACTAGGGAAATCTCCCCACATTTGTCAATGCCAGAACCCTTCTAAATTGAGATCCTGTAATTCTATCTGTACTTACAAGATCAATGACCTTAAGTATAAAAGGCTTTGGAAGATCCTCCACAGGCCAGCAGTGTTTAGAATTTGTGCTGAGTATTAGCTAATTTTTGACTCTAAATATCCCTTCAGGTAAAGTTCTATGAGATGGATGAAAGGCTAGTATTTCTCAATTTCAAAATAGACAATTTTCTTGCTTTCAAGTATTTCATTAGTTTGCTGAATGTCTATGAAAAACTCTCCCAGCTTTTTCCTCATCTCCAGACTTAATCTTTTAATCTTGCATGAGTTGTTAACAAGCTTTTGGTAAATTATCCTGTTGTAGATCACTGTCATAAACAATGAGAGATGAGTTAATAACATCAGATTGTATTTCTTAGTGTAAAAATTTGGATAACATTAAGTCATTCAATATATGCCTTTGGTTCCACAAGCAGAAATAATTTATGGGCCTATCTATATGATTTGGCATAAATAGTCTATAAATGTTTCTTTTATGTCTGTATCACATTTTGTTGTCAAAAGTTAATGTGATGGGTTCTTAGAAAAACAAATTAAAAATTAAAATATTATAGAACAGTACTGAGTCTTAGCTATAGCTCTCTTTTTTCACACTTGCAGATAAATAATTTGATTTAAAATTAATAATAATTATCATGTCTTTCCACCATGGCAAATAGATGATTATCTGCCTTCATGCAATTGATGTGGATTTCACAAACCAAGAGCAGTAATTAGCTGAACCTGCTAGGTAATTACCATCAGGAGAAAAAAAAGACTCAACAATAACAAATATCTCAACTGCTGGTTTAGACAGTCTTTAATATTGTAGTAATGGTGCTAAACACCATTAAATAGGGCATTCTTTCAGAGCTTGGGAGGAAGATATGTTTCAGCTAAAGACTTCCCTGGTGGCTCAGTTGGAAAAGAACCTTCCTGCAACGTAGGAGACCTGGGTTCGATCCCTAGGTTGGGAAGATCCCCTGGAGGAGGGCATGACAACCCACTCCAGTATTCTTGCCTGGGAAATCCCATGGACAGAGGATCCTGGCAGAGCACAGTCCATGGGGGTCTCAAACAGTCGGACATGACTGAGCAACTAAACCGCCACCACCATGTTTGAGCTAAAGAAGTACAATGGACCCATGGCAGGTCTCACAATTAGACAAACCTTGGTTCCTCTGAGCTATTTTATGCTCTTAAAATTACCCAAAATAAGAACTTCTTTTCCACTCTGTATAATGCAGAAGGCACAGTTTTCATCCAAGCATATAATAAAAGGGTTTCCAAGGTTTATGTTCTGTTTTAACAACAAAAAAAAAAATCTGTCCTTTCCATGAATGCTGCTGCTGCTGCTAAGTTGCTTCAGTCATGTCCGACTCTGTGCAACCCCATACACAGCAGCCCACCAGGCTCCCCCGTCCCTGGGATTCTCTAGGCAAGAACACTGGAGTGGGTTGCATTTCCTTCTCCAATGCATGAAAGTCAAAAGTGAAAGTGAAGTTGCTCAGTCATGTCTGACTCTTCATGACCCCGTGGACTGCAGCCTACCAGGCTCCTCTGTCCATGGGATTTTCCAGGCAAGAGTACTGGAGTGGGGTGCCATTGCCTTCTCTGGAAGTGCTAGCAGTCCCAGCTCAATGCCCTACTGTTGGGCTCATCAAATATACTGGACATTGGTTCCCTGGCCATAGCTACCTTGCATCAAATTACATAAGAAGCCTCATTCTTCCACATCATTTTGAGGGGTTTGGGGGCAGAGTCACTCACATAGCTAATTCACCCACAATCATTTATTGAGCATCTATGAGGTATCAAGCCTGGTGACAATCAGGAAATACTGTCCTCACAAAGCTTGCTTTCTAGTCCTGGCTGGTCTTCTTCAGATCCCAGCATTCCCAAGACAATGCCTTCAGCCTCTGCACTGCCCCCTGAGCTGCAGGGCGCCCCTGGAGTATCCTGCTTGGTAGAGTGCTCTACGGACTCTGATTCTGAATCCAATCCCCAACCCCCTAAGCCTGAGGTCAGCAGTGAACCTAGTTCCCTCTTTCCCATGCATTGTGTTTCTCCTATCTGGTACCTTAGTTTCTACTTTAAACAGAGATTTTGCCTGGGCTAAATCATTCTCACCCTGACTTGAAAGTCAGCTTCCAATCCCTTCCTACTGGCTGGAATCCAGCTCTAACAGACAGACCAGCTTCGTGACAGGGACCGCTTAGCTGCTCTTCCAAAGTCCCCCGCAGCCCCCAACCCCGTCCATTTCCGGTCACAAGGCTCTGCCTGTATCTGAGTGCAGATGCAATTCTACCCAGCTGAGCCCCACTCTCAGTCCCTGCAGCCCATTAAGATTCTTCCACTGGTTTCCCTTGGTGCCTGGGTCAAACACGGGAGCCTGGTCCTGCCCATCCACCCTGCCTTAATTGCTGATTAGACACTCATGTGTTTCCCCTACTAGAGTTACGACAGCCAAGCCTAGAAAGCTGAGCTTCCTTCATGTGGACCAGACAAATCAGGCTTTTGATGTTTAGAGGAGAAAGCCAGCATCCTCCTTTCCACGGCTCCCAGTCGTACACTCTTCTCTCCCTTGGGGCTGGGGTCCTAGTCTTTATCACCCGTCCACTACTCTGGTCCCAAAGAAAGAAACTCCTCCCCCCAGCTCAGCTGGTCCCTCTCACCCTGGACTCACCCCTCCCAGGGAGCCATGGTGGATATGATCAGCTAGAGTCTGACAGTCTCTGGGTCAGCAGTGCACATTTGTTCATTTCTTACATTGAGAGGCAGAGATTGGCCAAGGTTTGTTGAATAATTGCATGAAGCCCTATACATCGTTTGAACCTCTTAAGTCTTCCAGGATGGATGAAATCTGCCTTAGTGTCTCCGGGGAATATCATCAAGTAAAGCCAGCAGGTTCTGGTGCCATAACTAGAGGTCACATGATGCTTCACTTGTCAGAATGGAACGCTTATTCCATTCTTTACCCTTTTCCCTCCAAAACTCAGAACTTGATCTTCCCTTTAAGTCGTAGCTGGGACCAACTTTTGTTGTACAAGAGAGGGATCTGGATGCTCGTCCAGCACCCTGAGATTCAACATCAAGTCACTTTTCCATTCACCTCTCTTCATATCTTGAATTTTCTGGTCCCAGCAATCATCACTTAACTGCTGTGATCCCAAGAGCCGATCCATCTGAACCCAAGTGCTAATAGTTGGCCCTGAGGCCAAACCTCTTTCTTAATTATGTCCTTATTACTGTAATTTCCAGAGCTGGTAATTCCGTTTTGCTAGTTCTCCACCCAATGGTTTTGAATCTGAGTCCAGAAGCGTGTGTACTTAGCACATGTTAGATGCAAAATAATCATTAATTGGTCAACTGATTTAAAAATACCTGGGCTACTATAATAGATGGTAGGCATCAAACCCAGAGAAAGATTTAGAGTAGCCAGAATTCATTCAAATAAGGACTTCTGGGATTCACTCAAGTGAGAACTAAAGGGCAAGGACTGTGTCTTTTTTTAAATGTATTTCATTGAAGTATAGCTGGTTTACAATGTTGTGTTAATTTCTACTGTACCGTTAAGTGATTCAGCACTTATCATTCTTATTCATATTCTTCTCCATTATGGTTTATCACAGGATTTTTTTTTTTTTACTTTTTACTTTATATCTGAGTATAATTGATTTAAAATGTTGTGTTAGTTTCAGGTGTACAACAAAGTGATTCAGCTATCCATATCCATATATCTATTCTTTTTCAATCTTTTCCCAATTAGATTGTTACAGAATATTGATAGAATTCCCTGTGCTATTCAGTAGGTCCTTACTGGTTATCCATTTTAAATATAGTAGTGTGTACATGTCATTCCCAAACCTCTTAACTACTGAGTGAAGTTATAGGTGGAATCCAAAAAAAAAAAGATACAAATGAACTTATTTATAAACCAGAAACAGACTCACAGACTTAAGAGAACAAACGTTATGGTTACCAGGATGGAAGGGGATGGGGTGGGGGGGGGACAGTTACGGACTGTGTGCTACTGAGTCCCTGCTGCCTCTCCACCTTGGCACCATGCCTGGCACCCAGGATACTCTTTACAGTGTGATACAGGAATGGATTTACAGATGGCACGCACTGTCAGATGACTCCCTGCAGCTGCCTGTCTCCCTGCCGGCCAATTAGCTCTCCTCCTCCAAGATTTCCCACTGTCACGCTGTGCCAAACTGCTCTGAACCACAGCCACCTCCTCTGACCTTCCATCCTTCCGAGGATGTTAACTGTGAACCAGAACCACTCTCTGTGGTTGTGGTCATAACCTCTGGAGGCTGTGTGCTGTCAGCCCCCTGAACTGACCGAAGCTTCATTATAATGTGCATGCCTCCCACCTCACCCCCAGCCCCTCATTCCCCCACCACATTGCCGTGGCACAGACAACTGGGCTGAGTTAAACTGTGCACACCTGGTTGGCACCAGGAACAATTCAAGTCTCCCCCAAAGGATCTTCTCTAGCCTCCATGTCTTCTGTTTCTTCAACTGATCCTCATGGAACACAACTTCAGATTTCAGGATTCTAATTTGCATCTTCTAAATTAATTTTCTTCTATATGACATTCCTATGGTGTCATATGCCAGACTGAACACTACAGATATGATTTTTTTGTAACAACCATCAATCTCCATCCACAAACACTGACTGAGAGCCTGCTAGGTTTCAGGTGCTTGTGATAGGCCAGCAGATAATAAATTTCTTGCTAGCAAGGCCAGGGTTTAACTACTTTACTCTCTGTATGCGTGCTAAGTCTCTTTAGTCACGTCCAACTCTTTGCCACGCTATGTACTGCAGCCTGCCAGGCTCCTCTGTCCATGGGATTCTCCAGTCAAGCATTCTGGAGTGGGTTGCATGCCCACGTCTCTTATGTCTCCTGCATTGGCAGGCAGGTTCTTTACCACTAGTGCCACCTGGGAAGCCCACTTTACTTTCTATCTCACAGCTATTACAGTGCTGGGCTCCTGGCCACAGTCACGGTTACATGGAAAGGAAGAGATAAGACAACAGTCTGTTTCCCAAACAAAGTAGGAGCTGCAAGTAGGTGTGATGGTGCTACTTCCGTGTCACTGTTGCAAAGCTGGCACTGAGGGGAATGGGAGGTTAAGGAATAATAAGAGCTGTAGACCCATCGAGCTATTTGAGGAAGCCCATCCCTCCTATAAATTCTTATATAAACTGGGTCTAGGGAAATTTCTGCAACTCAAAAAATCAAGCCTTCTAAGTGAAATTCCTTTTCCAAATAAACAAGTTGAGGATGATAATAACAAGTCGAGGATGAATGATAAACTTCAACTCTCATCCTGAACCACCCCTGCTGCTGCTGCTGCTGCTGCTAAGTTGCTTCAGTTGTGTCCAGCTCTGCACGGGAGCATACATAGTCTCCAGAAAGCCCAACTCTGCCAACAGCTGTTCCCTTAGGATGGGCCTTGCTGTCAGAAGCCACTGACAGACCTATAGGCTGGATGCTGCTATGGAACATTCAATCCACAAAATGATCCATGATCAAAATCAAAATTTGCATGAGAAAAACATCCAAAAAGATCCATAACCATGTCTGAATATAACTGATGGTACAGAGTGGCTCTCAGAAAGAAAAGACAACCCACCCCTCTCCAAGGAGTCCGTTAATACCAAAGCATGGGGCTGCTTTGCTAGGAATGAGAGGTGCTTAGATTTTCATGACTGCTATCTTTTTTCTGTGCAGGAAAAACTGCTTACAAAATATCTTCAACCCCTCATCCCAGGTTCTGACTAAACTATTAAAAACAGTAGCTAACATTTTAGGATAGTTCCTAAGTGCCCAGTAGTGAGCTAAATTTATAACCCTTACAACAACTCTGTAATGAAGGTACTATTATTAGACCCATTCTACAGATGAGAAAATTGAGTCAGAGAGATGTACCAACTTACCTAGGATTACACAACTAGTATGGAGTACAGTACAGTCGGTATTTGAATCGAGGCAACTGGATGGCAAAGCTCACACTTAACTATGATGCTCACTTTACTTCACTAAGCTCCATAGTAAAAATATGTCCTTTATATCTTGCCAGTCTCTTTGGCTTCATTTGATCCACATTAAAATCTCCCTGAGGTCAGGAATCATGTCTTTTAAACATTTGTATTCACAACCTTTAGCAGTGTTTGAAAAGTATTAAGTTTCCAATTTAATCAACACTTGAACCAGCAATCCTAGTTCTGGACATATATCTGGAGAAAATAATAATTTCAAAAGATACATGTACTCCAAAGTTCACTATAGCATTACTTACAACAGCCAGGACATGGAGGCAACCTAAGTGTCCATCAGTGTAGGAATGGATAAAGATGTCATACAATGGAATATTACTCAGCCACAACAAAAAGGGAAATAATGCCATTTGCGATAACACGGATGGACCTAGAGATTGCCATTCTGAGTGAAGTCATACAAAGACAAACATCATATGATATTGCTTATCTGTGGAATCTTTAAAAAAAAATGGTGCATATGAACTTACAAAACAGAAATAGAGTTATGGGTGTAAAAAATAAACTTATGGTTACCACGGAAAGGGGGATGAATAAATTGGGAGATTGGAATTGACATATACACACCACTATATATAACCTAGATAACTAACAAGAACCTACTTATTACAGCTACTCCACACTCTGTAATGACCTATATGGGAAAAGAATCTAAAAAAGAGTGGATTATCTATATATGTGTAGGCGATCCACTTTGCTGTACAGCACAAAACATTGTAAATCAACTCTACTCCAATAAAAATTAATTTACAAAACAAAATTAAATTAAAAAAATTTTAAAAATCAACATTTGTTGAATGAATGAATCAAGCTGTACCACCACACAGATTTGAATCTACTGCTGTCTACCTTAGGTAGGACTCACTGCCTTCCAGTCAAGAAAGAGGTGCCTCATAGCTGTGTTATCACCAGTCCCATAGTACTTGTATTCTACAGACCTCTTTTCATAAGTTCTTGCCAAATTCCCTTCTTCTGTGATTAAGCAAAGTGCAAACATATCATTTCGTCACTTGGCAACTTTTGGATAAATCTCCGAGAGTGTAAACCAATGTTCTACCAATCTCAAAAGTGAGAAAGGATTGTGTTTTCTTTATAGACGGTTCTGTGCAGATATAATCAGAAGATAGCTGCTAGTATGCATTTCTGTAATCCACCTTTATATGATATGATAAGTGCTTTCATTAGCTCAATCACTGCTTAGTAAAAAAAAAAATTCAATCTTCTGGACTCCTAGCAACAGAAGGATTGCAAAGGAATGTTCTATATTGCTACTATGAGTCATGGTGAAATCATTGGTAACTAAGTGGCCCATATTTTGGCTCTTACAGGGTAAATAGATGATACAAAATTACATTCAAAGACAGGAACAGAAATTTACTAACTCCTAAGTTCTCTGAGTTTCCTACTCAAAATAGAAAGATTCAGTACAGTGTTTCTAATTCAAGTGTGTGAATTCTGACTGCATGTTTTAAGTGCATCAGGGTTAGAAATTAAAGTCTATGTGAACAAACTATTATTTTTATACTTAAATTCTTTGTAGACTTTTCTGTTTTAATATAGCCGAATCCTTTAACAAATTTTGGCAAAGCTAATCATTTTCCTATGCCCTTTCTGTCACTGCTAAATACATCAAATACATATTTAAACAGTGTAAAACATTTTTATTTAGCTAAATAATTTAGACAGCTGAACCCTGTCATATTTGGCAGGCATTTTTTGATTTTGTTTTTATTCCTAAATGTTATATTGTAAGCACATACTCATGTCACTAAAGCTGTTGATGAATATGAATAATACCCTATAATTTCTATCATTACTTACTTGTTATCCTATTCTTGAATATGAAGGATATCCAAGTTTTTTTTCTTACTATTATAAGTAACACTATGATGAATATCATCATATATCCATATCTGATCCTTCTTTGGTAAAAACTTGCAAGGAATCAAGTTGTTAAATAGAAGATAATGAATGTTCTTGAGGTTTTTCAGTAAACAGCCAAATTGTGTTCCAGTTACCTGCCATGGCATCAAATTACCTGCTTTCTCTGCCGCTGCTGGTATCTACTGCCTGTATCTGATAATTAGAAATCTAATTTTATGTCATATTACGTTCTTTCTGTCTCCCTCTGTTTGTGGCTTGCTTCTTAGTGTGTTGTTACTGGGGTTTGTGAGCGCACGGTCAGCTAAGAATCATGGGAATGGCATAAGCCTGGACTGAGGTTCCACTTCCAGAAAGAGTTTGCTCTGGATTGTGCCAGTTACCCCAGTGGAGCTCCAATCTGGAACAAACTCAAGTTATTTGTTTAGCTAAATAAGTGGCATAAACTCTAGGCCCAACTTACATGAGGATGGGACTATGGTTATAAAATTTTATAGGTGGTCTTTTTCTATCCACAGCCTAAGAGGAAACAGGTAAATGTCCGTGTGTGCTAGTCGCTCAGTCATGTCCAGCTCTTTGTAGCCCCATGGACTGCAGCCCACCAGGCTCCTCTGTCCATGGGATTTTCCAGGCAAGAATACTGCAGTGGGTTGCCATTTCCTCCTCTAGGGGACTTCCTGACCCAGGGATCAAAGTCGTGTCTCCTGCATTGGCAGATGGATTCCTTACCACTGAGCCACCTGGGAAGCCACAGTTAAGTTTCTTTATCCACTTTTAAATATATATATATACTTTTAAAAAATTTATTTTGGCCACACTGTACGGGCATGAGGGATCTTCCCTGAACAGGGATCGAACCCTTGCTTACTGCAATGGAAGCTCAGAGTCTTAACCACCAGGGAAGCCTTCCTTATTCCTTTTAATGACAATTTTTTCCCTCTAACTTTTCCTCCTGCTAAGGGTAAAACTCTTTGTTTAGGATCTATGTGATACACCTAGGCATTAAAACCCAAGGTTCAGATGCCAGTTCCCAGGAGACTGCCTTGCCATCTCTGTGTCTAATTGTCTAGATAAACTGCATTAATTTAAAGGGGTCTTGGTGGTCCAGCAGATGAGGGGAGAAAGGCTTATTACATTCATCTTCACACTCCACCCTTACTTTCCAGGTCAATGAGAGACATCAACTCAGCCAGTAGCAGGACACCAGATGACCTCACCCCTGTCTACCTGGAGACCAGAGAGATTCCCCCAAAGCCTTCAGATGCTGACAAAAGCCCTGAGGTCAGCAGTGGTGACCCTGTTTATCATGGTGTTGTCCAACTCCCTCTGGCTTTGGCTCCATAGTTTTAAAATTTCACCTTGACATTTAGAGGAATGTATCTCATTCTGGGCTTCCCTGGTGGCTCAGATAGTAAAGAATCCACCTGCAACACAGGAGACCTGGGTTTGATCTCTGGGTAGGGAAGATCCCCTGGAGAAGGGAATGGCAACCCACTCAAGTATTCTTGCCTGGGAAATCCCATGGACAGAGGTGCCTGGGGGGCTACAGTCCATGGGGTCTCAAGAGTCAGACACGACTTAGTGACTAAAACTAACCAGTCAACCATCTCATTCTGACTCCCTGATTTGTAGGTGCTCTGCAGTGGAAGAGTGTTCAGGGTTATCTCCTCTGCCATGTTGCCAGAAGTGGTCCCATCCATCATCTCTAGACCTCCTCTCACTACCCTCCGCCCCACGCTCCAGAGTTGCTGCCATCCTGCTCACGGTTCTGTCTCCACTCCAAGCCTTCTCATCATCCTGGGCCATGTCAGCACGGATGTGGGCGACCCATCCAATATCTCAGCCTCTCAATCCCTCCTCACTTTTAATGATTAATGATCTTTATTTTCACCTTCTTTCAGTCACCTACCACGGCCTTTTCCACCACGTCAGTGACACCACCTTTACAAATGTGAATTCCATCATGTTCCTCTTGAACCATGATCTCTTATATTTCCAGTCCTCTCATGCAGTTACTTCCTTGACATTTCCTCCAGTCTTCCCTTTCCTTTCTGTCCTGTTTACATCCTAGAGTCCATAATTCACACTCTTAGTCCACCCACTTTACCCAGACACATTTCAGGGGCACCTGCCTGAACAACAACAACAAACTTGGAGAAATGCAACAGTCTGCCTTTTTCATACTTTCCCCTTGAGCTTATGCAAAAATCCACATAAACGATGTACGTGGTGCCTCTTATATTCAAGTTCTGTGTCTATCTAAACTGCTCCGCAATGCTTTCAGGTCTCCATCATTCTGTCTGCCGTGATACACAACCATCATTGCAAGGCTTCTCCAGGAAACCGTGACTCTCTCCACAGCCCCTGACAAAAGAATTGTCCCCCTACTTCACAGGAGAAACGGACGCCATCAGAGAACTCCTCAGCCTTCCTGCCACCAAATTTCTACCTTACCCCACTGTGGCAGGCAGGCAGCCTTGTAATGGCCCTGCTTCCCGAGATTCACACTCCTGTACAGTCACCTTCCTTTGAGTGAGGGCTGGGCCAAATGACTCCATTGTAACAAACAGAGTTCAGCAGAAGTGACTGGATACATCACTTCTGAGGGTGATAACAGACAGTGACCTTCACCTTGCTGGCCCTCTCTTGCTTTCTCTCGGTTTCACTCTGCCACGTTTCAAGCTGCCCTGTGCAGAGGCTGATGGGACAAGAAACAGGGGCAGAGCGCCAGCCAGCGACCACCCAGGAACTGGGATCCTCAGTCCAATGGCTCACCAAGGCCAAAACCCTGCCAACAGCCTGCTGAGTGAGCTTGAAAGCAGATCCTTCGTGAGTTGAGGGTGGAGATGCTACAGTCCCGGTACATACCTGGACTGCAATTTCAGAGACTCTCTGAGTCAGAGGACTCAGCTAAGATGCCTGGATTCCTGACCACAGACATAATCACTGCATTGCTGGAGGCAGCTACATCTTGGGGTAATTTGTTGTCACACAGCAACAGGTGAGGAATACACACACCCACTCAGCCTTCCTGCCCTTCTGGCAGTGGGTAAGGTGCATCTCCCAGCCTGGGAACATTCCACCACCGGTGGGAGAGGCCCTTTTCCTTCTCCTGCTCCCAGGTCCTAGTCTGTCCCCCACAGACTAGGACCTCCTCCTCCCGCCTTCTCATCACACATGTCTACATGCCTCCTTTAACAGTAGAACCTTAAAGGAGCCAGGAGCCACGCTGCTCTGGCTCATCGTTGTGCCCTCAGTTCCCACCACCATTCTTTGAACATGAAAGGTTCTTCATAATAATTTGGTGAACAAAAGTATCAGGAATGGATATTCAAAGAGTTTTTGGAGATAGTCTGTTTCTTTGGTGCGTGTTGGCACTGCTGTGTCATTCGTTTTAAATCTTAAAGATGAAAATCTGGTTTGAAACTATACACATGATGGTCATTTGCTGAAATGGGTGCTATGGCTGCATTGTTGGATTTGGTGTTTTGTGTTGGCTGTTATGTTCAGGCAGCATCTCAGTTCCCCCCCAGGAATGGAACCCTGAGCCCCCTGCAGTGGAAGCATGGAGTCTTAACCACCGGACCACCAGGGAATTCCCACACATGTATTTTTTCAATGAAAAGAATTCGCTAAGCTATATCATTAAATGAAGAGGCCCATATCAGCCTCTTAAGGACAGTTCCTAAGTCCACACGACTACTTTTCAGGGAGTTATAAGAATTTGCCTTAAAAACACTTCAGGAGACAAGAGGGCTGCTGCACACAGTTCCCTGGTGGGCGCCCTGCAGAATTAGGGCCCAGGGGCTCCCTCAAACACTCTGTCAGCCTCAGAGCAAAGACAAGAGAAGAGCATGTCTTAGTATTGGTATATTGTCTTTTTCTTTTTGGCCGTGCCATGTGGCATGAGAGACCTTAGTTCCCCAACCAGGGATGGAACCCAGGCTCCCTGCAGTAGAAGCATGAAGTCTTAACCACTGGACTGCTGGGGAATTCCCTGAGTTGTTGTTGATGTTGCTTTCTACTAAAGACAGCCTCCTGCCAAATGAAAATATTTTCCTTCCTTCAACCAGGTCATCTGCTAGCCAATAACGCCCCCTCATGCAAAATTTTTAAAGCGGGTCTCTTTTCTTCTTGGCATCTTCCCAGGGGGCACAGTGGTAAAGAACTCACCTGGCAGTGCAGGAGATCCAAGAGACTCAGGTTTGATCCCTGGGTCACGACGATCCCCTAGGGAAGGAAATGATAATCCTCTCTAGTATTCTGACCTGCAAAGTTCCATGGACAGAGGAACCTGGCAGGCTATAGTCCATGGAGTCACAAAGAGTCGGACACAACTGAGATACTGAGCACACACAACTGTGAGAGTACAAAAATCTTTTCTTCTTGGCAGCTTCCCAGCTTGGCAAGCAGTGTGCAGGCTGGATTTCAGGACACACTCTCCCCCAGGGCTGATGCTCTCATGCAGTGAACAGTCTACACATCCTTACATCGCTACCCTGCTCAACCCTTCATACAGGGAAAAGCCAATTTGTTCTCTTGAGTCCTGGGCTCCCTTGCCTCCCCGAAGAAAGTCAAGGGCCAATAAGAGTTGAATTACATTAGATGATCCAAGAAGTGGGGGGATAGAGAATGCTGCTTCGCATTGAAGAGGGGAAAGGGTAAAGCTGGCTAGGATTTCCCTCCCCTGGGGAAGGCAAGTCTGGAGGCGCATCTCCAGCAGCCACAGGGCCCCCCATCCCACATGCAATGGCCAGTGAGGGAGCAACAGTGATTGTGAGCAGAAGGAGCAGAGAATAAGGCTTCTCCCTCGACTGACCCACAGGAGGGGCAGGGGGCCGGGCAAGCAGTTGACCAGGGCGATCTCCCCAGTGTTGGCAAATCAATGAGGGATGGGGTGTCTTGGACCAGATTACATTAATGTAAAAAGGCAAATAATCAGACTTTACCTACACAGTATAACATTATATCTGCACCCAGATTCCCACTAAACCTCCCAAGTATCCCTTATTGCTAGCTGCACTCCTTAAGCCTTTGCTGAGGTTCTATTTCTTGCTCAGATGGGAAAGAATTCACCTGCAATGTGGGAGACCCAGGTTTGATCCCTGGGTCAAGAAGATACCCTGGAGAAGGGAATGGCTACCCACTCCGGTGTTCTTGTCTGGAGAATCTCCATGGACAGAAGAGCCTGGCGGGCTACAGTCCATGGAGTCACAAGGAGTCAGACATGACTGAGAGACTTTAACTCACTCATTCAGTTCATATTTAGGCTACTTAAATAGGTATTTCACTGCTCTCCCTGCATCTCTCTTCTCTCACTTCCCCTCCACATATTATATGATTACCAGATTCATCTCTTTACATGAAGATTTTCATGAAGACTTTCAGGATATCACTGTGGTACCCAAAAAATTTCAGCTGCTCCCTACTTATTACAGGCTGTAACTCCAAGTCATTGCCTGGGTTCAAAGCCTTGCCCAGTAGGATTTCAATGTATACATTCTGTTCCATCTCCCATTCTCCTAACTTGTGATTCCAGCCAAACTGAAAATTCGCCTGGAGCTCTCTCCTCTTAATGCCTCTGTTCATCCCATTTCTTCTGGTTGGGATTTTTGACACTTTTTTTTTTTAAACAAAATCTTATATAACCTTTAACATATTGATGGTTAAATCTTAACATGAAAATTTTCCCTTCTCCCAAATCCTTTCCTAACTCCTTCAGCCCCTAAAGTCTCTTCCCGTCTTTTATATTATTTGTGATCACAATTAAATTTTCCTACATCATGCAATAATTTATCTTAAAATGCTGAGGCCCTTGACTATGAATTCATAGGGGCAGGAATAAGAGCAATTGTTTACTATTTTACATCTTAGATCCCCTGGAGTAAGAAATGGCAACCCACTCCAATATTCCTGCCTGGAAAACTCCATGGACAGAGAAGCCTGACAGGCTACAGTCCATGGGACTGCAAAGAATCAGACACGACTGAGCATGTATGCACTCTTTATGCTGCCTAGTATCAGGTTTTGCATATAAGCAAAGTAAAACGATGCATGGATTGAGTCTTCCTTTTACCCGAAGATCCACCATTAACAAAATTCTTTGTGGACTTAAAAATATGACTTTGAAAATAAAAAAAAAATTTTTGTTACATGCCACTCAACTTCTCACAAAAGAAGTTCACTTAAAGTTTAATTGCAAACTCTGAAAAGTGTATCTTAACAAAATTAAAGGATATAAATACATAATCTGATGTCAAAGCCTTCTGCTTTGTGTCTCTATATGTGCGTATGTGTGTCACTGAGTTTGAAGTATAGTTTATCTACAACATAACCTGTGGTGGAAAATCTGGCCCTCGGTGAAGAATTTTAGGCTGCTAACTTTAAAAAGAATGATTACCTGTTTCAACTTATGTTTTAAAACCGAAAAGCTGAATAGTAGAAATAAACTCACTGGCAGGGCTTTAGGTAGTAATGAATACTCTTCTGAAAGTTCATAGACGTAAAGTCTGTTAAACATTTTTGCTTTCAAAACAGCTCCTTTTTGAATGAACGGAACTCGGGAAGCTTTCATTTACAGGAATAGAAAATCACCCTGTGACCTGTAAAATATGTAGTCCAAAAAATGTGGGAGAAGGGGCACCCTTTCAGAGCCAGATCAGGAGATCCCAGGGTCATTCATACAGCAGCCTTCCTCACTAGTTACTCTCTGGGTGTAATTAAGAGAATCAGGCATGGGGTGCAAATCCTATCACACAAAGAGCAATCTACTGGGAAGTCACCAAGTTTGGAGATGCTCCGTATGTCTGGCCAACATAAAGAAAAGCCCTATGGATAGACAGGTCTTATCAACTACATCAGCTGTGTTGGACACTGATGGAAAAGAGCTCCAATTCAGCCCAGGGCATTGGCTTTCTCGGACATCTCATTCCAGAAACATTATTATGCCCTATTAACTGAAAATAGGGACCCTTGAAAAGTTCCTACAAACTTTTTAAACAATTGTTCACAGCCTGGACACAGACTCCTTTTTCTAATCAAAAACAAATGTTCACTTAGAAAGACTCAGTGTACTTAAGAATCAATTGTATTCTGAAAACAATTTACCCCAAGAGGGACTGGCTTTTTAACAAAACAGTCCAATAATGGTTTTAATAGATTGGAAGATAAATATTAAGTCGTTAAAAACAAAAAGTCACTCATCTAATATTGGTTCTCATAGACGATAGTATTTTGCAGAAGGAGAAAACTCAAAGAACAGCATTTACAGGTACATCTGTCTTTTCAATAGAAACTATTAAGTGCACATAACAAGTCTCCTTTGTGGCTAACTTTTGCTGATCCGTAAAACCATTATGCCATCTAGTGGTTAAACTTCAAACAGCAACTAAGGAGAGATTTTTTTTTTTTTTTTCCCCTGCAAGCCCATCTATCTGAATGCCATCTTTTAAGAAGGTGTTTTGAAACTAGTTTATTACTAAGAATATAAAGGACGGATTGTTTATATATGAACCATTCTGCACCATAAAATGTCCACGTGTCTTAGGAAATTAAGATTCAGTTTAGTTCAGTTCAGTCGCTCAGTCGTGTCCAACTCTTTGTGACCCCATGAATCACAGCACGCAAGGCCTGCCTGTCCACCACCAACTCCCAGAGTTCACTCAAACTCACGTCCATCGAGTCAGTGATGCCATCCAGCCATCTCATCCTCTGTCGTCCCCTTCTCCTCCTGCCCCCAATCCCTCCCAGCATCAGAGTCTTTTCCAATGAGTCAATTCTTCGCATGAGGTGGCATGGAGTTTCAGCTTTAGCATCATTCCTTCCAAAGAACACCCAGGACTGATCTCCTTTAGAATGGGCTGGTTGAATCTCCTTGCAGTCCAAGCGACTCTCAAGAGTCTTCTCCAACACCACAGTTCAAACGCATCAATTCTTCAGTGCTCAGCCTTCTTCACAGTCCAACTCTCACATCCATACATGACTACTGGAAAAACCATAGCCTTGACTAGATGGACCTTAGTCGGCAAAGTGATGTCTCTGCTTTTGAATATACTATCTAGGTTGGTCATAACTTTTCTTCCAAGGAGTAAGAGTCTTTTAATTTCATGGCTGCAGTCACCATCTGCAGTGATTTTGGAGCCCCCCAAAATAAAGTCTGACACTGTTTCCACCGTTTCCCCATCTATTTCCCATTAAGTGATGGGACCAGATGCCATGATCTTCCTTTTCTGAGTGTTGAGCTTTAAGCCAACTTTTTCACTCTCCTCTTTCACTTTCATCAAGAGGCTTTTTAGCTCCTCTTCACTTTCTGCCATAAGGGTGGTGTCATCTGCATATCTGAGGTTATTGATATTTCTCCCAGCAATCTTGATTCCAGCTTGTGCTTCCTCCAGCCCAGTGTTTCTCATGATGTACTCCACATATAAGTTAAATAAGCAAGGTGACAATATACAGCCTTGACGTACTCCTTTTCCTATTTGGAACCAGTCTGTTGTTCCATGTCCAGTTCTAACTGTTGCTTGCTGACCTGCATATAGGTTTCTCAAGAGGTAGATCAGGTGGTCTGGTATTCCCATCTCTTTCAGAATTTTCCACAGTTTATTGTGATCCACACAGTCAAAGGCTTTGGCATAGTCAATAAAGCAGAAATAGATGTTTTTCTGGAACTCTCTTGCTTTTTCCATGATCCAGCAGATGTTGGCAATTTGATCTCTGGTTCCTCTGCCTTTTCTAAAACCAGCTTGAGCACCTGGAAGCTCACGGTTCACATATTGCTGAAGCCTTGCTTGGAGAATTTTGAGCATCACTTTACTAGCGTGTGAGATGAGTATAATTGTCCAGTAGTTTGAGCATTCTTTGGCATTGCCTTTCTTTGGGATTGGAATGAAAACTGACCTTTTCCAGTCCTGGGGCCACTGCTGAGTTTTCCAAATTTGCTGGCATATTGAGTGCAGCACTTTCACAGCATCATCTTTCAGGATTTGAAAAAGCTCTACTGGAATTCCATCACCTCCACTAGCTTTGTTCGTAGTGATGCTTTCTAAGGCCCACTTGATTTCACATTACAGAATGTCTGGCTCTAGGTGAGTGATCACACCATCATGATTATCTGGGTCATGAAGATCTTTTTTGTACAGTTCTTCTGTGTATTCTTGCCACCTCTTCTTAATATCTTCTGCTTCTGTTAGGTCCATACCATTTCTGTCCTTTATCAAGCCCATCTTTGCATGAAATGTTCCCTTGGTATCTCTAATTTTCTTGAAGAGATCTTGGGTTTCTATAAATGTCACACAAAATATAAAAAAAAACATTTTCTAAAAAAATCACAGGTAAAGATAGGAGTTAAGTTAACCAACTTATATTTTAAGACTTTTTGTAAAGGACAAGGCTAAGGCATGTTATTGAACTGTGGCTAGGAATTATGACATTCATATACTGTATAGTTAAAGTGGGGGAAAATACTGGAAGATATAAAGTCAAATATAAAAATAAGAAAATATATGCAAGAAAATAATTTATTGATTGGAAATATTTTCAGAGTTGTCAACAATTATTTATTTATTCACCTAATTATAGCTCTAAACTACTGTGCAAAAGGATATTTTGTTGGAATTACCTAGCCAAGTAAATATTGAGAAATCTAATCTGACCTTTATATCTAGCCATTCTGTAGAGATAAAGAAAAATCTGCCCAAATTTCACAGGTCCCTATTAAAAGCATTGTTTTTTACATTTGGGAAAGGAGTTTGCTTTTTAGTTAACACCATTCTATTACTGAAAAACAAATGGCAGAAAGCCAGCTGTTAGATTTAGAATTTAAATGAAATATCCGTAGGAGACAGGGCCTCATGGTTCGTGGCTCTTCTCAATATTGCTATTGAAGAGGTCCCAGTTTGTTTGAAAAATATTTACATCAAATTTCCAATGCAACCAACTCTAGGAACTTTTTTTAATGCTTTTTTTTTATGTAGTTAAAAGAACATAAAAATAATTTGAAATTTTAAACATGTCCTCAAGAATCATTTTATTATGAATACTTATGAAATGATTCAACCAAAAGAAAATGCATATGATCATAAAAAGAAATTTCAAGTAAACTCATGTCTTTCCTAAGGTGAAAAAATATATCTATAATTTTTAAAAACTGAATTTTATAGGAGCTTATATGTTGGGAGATATAAAAGCCCCTTATGGAGCTAAAAGAAGACACAGGCAGATCTCATTGTGCAGCACTTTACTGTGCTTCACAGACATTGTGGGTTTTTTTTCTTTGTTTTGTTTTATAAAAGTGAAGGTTTGTGGCAACTCGGAGTTGAGCAAGTGTATCGATGCCATTTTTCCAAAAGAATTTGCTCAAATCATGTCTCTAGGTCACATTTTGGTAATTCTTGCAATATTTCAAGTGTTTCATTATTCCTATATTTGTAATGATGACCTATGATCAGTGATCTTTGATGTTACTACTACACTCATTGAAGGCTCAGATGGTTAGCATTTTTTAAGCAATAAAGTATTTTAAAATTAAGGCATGTAAACTGGTTTGTCTATATATATAATAATACTATTGAACACTTAATAGTGTGATGCATGCGTGCGCAGATGCTCACTTGTATCTGACTCTTTGTGACCCCATGAACTATAGGCCGCCAGGCTCCCCTGTCCATGGAATTTTCCCAGCAAGAATAGTAGACAGGGTTGCCATTTCCTCCACGTGGGGCAATTCCTGACCCAGGAATCTCACACTTAATACACTGTATTGTAAACATAAAGTGGAAGCGTTGGTTGCTCAGTCAAGCCTGACTCTTTGTGACCCCATGGACTGTAGGCCACCAGATGCCTCTGTCCATAGAATTCTCCAGGCAAGAATACTGGAGTGGGTAGCCATTCCCTTCTCCAGGGGATCTTCCCAACCCAGGGGTTTATTTTTATTTTTGGCTGTGCTGGGTCTTCGTTGTTATGCGAGCTCTTCTCTAGCTGCAGCGAGCAGGGGCTACTCTTTGCTGCAGCGTGTGGGCTTCTCATTGCAGGGGCTTCTCGTTGCAGAGGCTTCTCGTGCTGCAGGACCTGGGCTCTAGGGCACGTGAGCTCAGTAACGGCGGCTCCTGGGCTCTAGAGCACAGGCTCAGTAGTTACGGTGCATGGGCTTTAGTTGCTCTACACATGTAGGATCTCCCCAGATCAGGAATCGTACCTGTTTCTCCTGCATTGGCAGGCAGATTCTTTATCAGTGAGCCACCAGAGAAGTCCTGTAAACATACCTTTATATGCAATGGGAAACTGAGAAACTCCTGTGACTCACTTTATCACAATATAACTTTATTCTGGTGGTTCTGCGGCTGAACCCACAAGATCTCCTGAACTTTAAACGTGAACATTGCAAGTAGTGTGGAGGGCAGACCCTAAGGTGACCCATGGTGATTTCCCATCCCCTGATGTCCATGCCTTTGAATCGCCCCCAATGCTTGGGTGAGAATCAGACCTGTGATTTGTTAGCCAGTAGAATGTGCCAAAGTGGGTGGGGTGTCCCTCTGTGGCTATATGGTGTTATATAAGACTGTTTCAGCAGACCTGAGCAAGAGATCCTCCTCTCTGGGTTAAGGAAGTGAGCAGCCAGGTTGAGGAAACCCACTGAACAGCCTTTGATCAACAGTCAGCAAAAACCTGGAGTCCTCAGTCATACAGCCCCAGGAAAGGAATTCTGCCAACAAGGTGAATGAGCTTAGAAGTAGACTCTGCCCCAGTCAACCCTCCAGGTGAGAACATACCCCAGTGACACCCTGATTGCAGTCTGGCAAGACCCTAAACAGAGAACCCAGTTGAGCTGTCTCATGCTTCTTATTCAGAGAAGTTATGACTTGTTTTAGCTGCTAAATTTGTGGTAATTTGTGATGCAGTGATATAAGTGGCATGGTAAACAAAATTCACATTTCTACAAACACCTGTGGAGAACTAGATCCAGATCTGAGCCTGGCGTAGAATAGACCCTGACAGCATAGCTAAACAGAGGTGCTATGCCCATATAAAGACCAGAAAGGGAGGCAAGAGTTTACTGCCTAGTTTCGAGAATATCATAATCTATTTGAAGGAAAATGGACATATGATTACCTCTGATGAATACCTAAAATAAACAGTAACACGGGTACAAGCAACACGATAGGACGCACCAGAAAGGGTCTATATCAATAGAAATCTTTGCAAGTTACAGAAAACTCAAATTTAAAAAAAAGTTAGCCAGGAGAAAAAAAAAAAGACTGGGAAGGAATTCACTGATTCATAAAACTGAAGTCCGGAGGTAGGGCTAGCCTCAAGCATAATTGCATCCACCCTCAGAAATATTCTAGGCTCTTCCCTTCTAAGTGTGTCCCTTTTACACTTGGCCAGGCTGCCCCCATGTTGACAAATAACAACCACAGGGGTCACGCGGTACCATGAAATACAGAAGTTTCTCTTTCATAAGCCCCAGTAAAAGTCTCCATGCATCTCATTGGCTGGATTGAATCATAAACACATGCACCCTTCAGCCAAGGTCCATGCCATAGCCAATCAGAGTTCAGCCCTGGAGCAAAGAATGAGTCATTCCCTTTAAACCACGCAGATGATAATGCTGCACAGAGGTGCTTCCTCCACAGGAAAATCTGAAGGTAACTGATGGGAGTCAAAGGGAATCAATGCAAAGGCAGTCACCAATCAACACGGATCATGGGACGTCACTAATTCTGGGCTGGGAGATCATGGATGTAATATATAATGAAATACAACTATATACTGCATGAAGGGTATAGGAGAACACTGCATATACTAGGTTCCTAACAGTTCAATAAGTATAAAATTATTTAAAATTCAAAAGTGAAATACATTTTATTTTGTGCTCTGGGTTAGACAGATAAGACCAACCATCCATAGTTTAAAAACAAATAGGTTTTTTTTTAATGTGATAATAAAAAATAGACTCATAGGAGTAAGATTTGTGAATTTTGAAAGGAACCACTTTTTGAAATCAATTTTTATAAGAAACATACTCTTTCAGAAGAAAAAAAAAAAAGGTTAGGTTTACATTTGATGGAGGCATTTAGACCCTCTAGTTTCAGCCAAGAAACTTTCCAGTTCACTTCAGTGTTGAGCTGTATATATTGATTGAATTGACTAGAAAATTGGCGCAAGGGTCGGAGAAACAGAGATGCTATACCAGGAATTCAGCAAAGAGTGGAGGCGTCAGGATAAAATATGAGGTGAGAGAAATTTAGGACAGTGAAGAGCTAAATTGCAGAAGAGGAATGCCAGAGAAAATTTATATGAGAGAGAAAAGAATTTTTTAGCAAGAACAAAATTGAAAAGGAAGGAAAAACCTAGAAGATATTGACTCTGTGGTTAGGTGCAAAAAAGAAATGGAGAAATAAGAAAGCATAGTAGATCTTTTGGTGAAAACCTTTAATTGTGCGGCTTCCATTCTTTTCAACCATATAGAACAACACAGAATATGCTTTTCTGCAATCAGACATGTTGGCAGGTCAGTGTTTCATGAATAATTAAGTGCTAAATATGGTAAGAAAATATCCAATATCTCCTACATAAATATTTCACAAGGTAAATACCATTTTTCAAAGAATATGAATAGAATGTTATAAACATAACATTAAAATAATACTGAAAAAACAAGGCACCTAGCAGAGGTGGCTGATTCCAGGATGGGGACAGAGAACATGAGATGAGACTGGAACATTATATGGTGCCAGGAAATAAGGAGGTGCTTTAAAAAAATGATGGGGACAGGTCAAAAGGACATGGGAGCCAACTGGAATAAGCTCTCAATAGCCAAATACGCTACAATTTGGGCAACAAAATAACAACAGTAATGGATTATAACACAGAATAAAATAAATATTCATGAGTCTGTGCTTAAGTCACTTCAGTTGTGTGTGACTCTTTGTGACCCTATGAACTGTAGCCCGCCAGGCTCCTCTGTCCATGGGATTTTCCAGGCAAGAATAATGGAGTGAGTAGCCATCCCCTCCTCCAGGGGATCTTCCTGACCCAGGGATCGAAAGTCGAGGCTCCTGCACCTCCTGCATTGCAGGCAGATTCTTTACCGCTGAGCCATCGGGGAAGTCCATCTGATGCTAATCACTGGGTGTCAAAAATGAAAGTCTCTCCGTCCAGTGGGGATCTTCTTTAACAGACATGCCATCAAGTAATTTATCTATATAGTTTCCAACCCTTCAGTCATTTGAATACCACCTGTCTGATTTTTGCCATATCTGCATGCCAATTATACTTTTATCTACTGGATTTTTCTTTTTAAATCTCTCCACGTTCTCCAAGGTTACTTTAAAGAAATATTTATATAACTACTATGAATGGAAAATGGGAATCACTTGCTATACATAGAAGCAAATTATAAATGTAAATAAATATCTAACATACTTAAAAGTCTATCTATATCCCACATAAAATGATCTCACATACCACTAGTGGTACGCATGCCACAGTTTGGAAAATACTTTGGTACAATCTAAAAAATGTAGATACATCAAAATTTTAAGGGTTTACTATCCACACAGAGAAAAGACTTAACAATCAAAGAACTGGTTAAGGCCATTTTAGAGACAGAATGTGCAGCAGTCAGGAGAGACTAGATTGTGCCACAATAACAAAAAGTCCCCAGGTCTCCTTGGCTCAATGCCACCTAAATTTACTTCTCAGTTACAGAGCCCACGGTGGGGGCCTGGTAACTCTCTAAGGAAATTGTCCTCACGTGGTGACTTAAGGTCAAAACGGATGGAGGCTTTACCATCATGTAGCTGCAATTTCCTGAACTTGTGACTCTCAGTTTATGAGGTGAAGTAGGGAAGCCTGCAGAATTATGTACATCTGAGCACCTCACTGCCTCAACCCATAAGCGACACATTTTTCAGGATTAATCGCAGTCCTGCCCAGCTACCAGAGAGGCTGGAAAGTGCACTCCTTTCTCATGGATGGGAGTGAGCACTACGAGTCTCTACCAAATATGGGTTGGGAAGATTAAGTGACTGGTCCAGAAGAAAACAATCTCCAGGGAGAAATATATCTGGGAATAGGAAGAAAGAGAACTGCCAAGGCAATAGAACCAAATGGATAAGAGGTATTGTCAGATCATATGTGCAGCTCTGATGAATAAAGCCTAAGATGTGCCTGGGGATCTACTATTCTGTAGAAATAAGAGACGATATTATTCACCTCTTCAATGATAACAGAAGTAGAAATAATCACCATATTTACAGGTATAATTCTCCTCTTCTTATGCATTTTAATATAAAATATATGTATTTTATTTTTTAAGACAATTTTTTATTAAATGATAGTTGCTATATATACAACATTATATAAGTTACAGGTGTACAATAGTGATTCACAATTTTTAAAAGTTACAATGAAGCATTGTAATCATAAAATGCTGGCTGTATTCCTCGAGTTGTACAATATATCTTTGTAGCTTACTTTATACCTAATAGTTTGTACTTCTCGCCCCTCAACCCCTGCCCCTCCTCCCTTCCCTCTCCACACTGGTAACCACTAATTTACTCTCTATATCTATGAGTCGACTTCTTTGTTGTTATATTCACTAGTTTGCCGTTTATTTTTTAGATTCCACATGTAAGTGAGATCATCATACAGTATTTATATTTCTCTGACTTATTTTACTTAGCATAATGCCCTCCAAGGTCATCCAGGTTGCTGCCCAATCCTCTGCTTATACGTCAGTTCAGGTCAACACAGATCTCTTGGACTCTTAAAATGTGTAAGAAAAATTTCCATACTCTAAGCACATTCATTCTAAAATATAAAAATAATTTTTTTTGTCCATGGGAAGTCCATGGGAAGATTCCACATATCTTCATCAGAAACATTTGAGAGTCTCAGCCCCATTTATAAAGAAACCAGAGGAACAGTGTTTCCAGGATGCACCACATTTTGGATTTAACACTTCTCCTATGCTTTAGGAATTTCCCACTACTTCTACATGGGAAGGAGGGAATGAGGATGAGCAGGAACATCTTCCAGTAAGTGCAGCCACAGAGGCACAGACTGAACAAGTACCTTCTCTCTCCTTAATTGTCAGGCACTGGCTTCAAGGAGTGAGTCTCTTTGAGGATTAGGAAGAATGAGAACTTTTACATCACTTACTGAACCTACATAACCCAAACACAGATACTAGCACACTATTTCTGAACATCGATTTAGAGTGTACAAAGGCCCTTAGAAGGGGCTTCCCTGGTGGCTCAGACGGTAAAGATTCTGCTTGCAATGCAGGAGAAGCAGGTTCAGTCCTTGGGTGGGGAAGATCCCCTGGAAAAGGGAATGGCTACCCACTCCAGTATTCTTATCTGGAGAATCCCACGGACAGAGGAGCCTGGCGGGCTACAGCCCATAGGGGTGCAAACAGTTGGACATGACTGAATGACTGGCACTTTAAGCCCTATAACATCATTCTCTCATTTCATCTCTGTAACAGTCCTGTGAAACAAGAACTATTGTCCCCATGTAATGGAGGAGAAAACCCAGAGAAGTTTGGGGCTAGGCCTCCAGTCATATTTCTAGATCGGGGCGAAGCCAGGCCTGCGATGCAGTCCTCTTGACTCCAGGTGTTCCTTTCACTGCCCAGTAGATTTATCGCTCTGCCAAAAAAGAATTTCTTGGCTATTGTGAATGTTTAAAAAACTAAAGGAAAATATGTAATAACAGTAAAGAAGTGTTTATGATGTCAGGGTGAATGACAGAGTAGGCCTGTCTATGTGATTCCAGTTCTGTGGAAAGATGCACAGCCGCTATGCCAGAATCCTCTCCAGGGCATTACGAGCACAGCGGGACTTGCTGAACCCTTTCGAAAGGGCAGGTTAGACACTTGGGACTTCTCGGTTCATATTTTCAAGGGACCCTTCCTTTCTCTCCATCCCCCTCCCCTAGAACAAACCTTAAACCTCAGCGGCTCTGAGAGATCCACTGTCAGGTCAAAAACGCAACACACAAACCACAAGGAGGGAAGTTCAGTCCTCAGCTCGAGTCTGTCTGTGCTAACAGGCCCAGGTGGACCCACTCAAGCGAAGACTCTCCCTGGAGCAAACTGGCATCTGGAACCCTGGACAGAAGTCTCTATGGAGAGAGTGATGCAGAGGAAAGGTCTCTGTTCTCATCTCCCAGTGGGAGATCGTGGGAGGGGAAGGGAAGCATCACAGCTGGCTTGCCTATCTAGATCTTTGGGGCTTTTCAAAAGCCAAACTCACCTAAACCACATCTGCCGCTTTCAAAATGACTCCAGAATACTTGCTGCACAAAAGCCACTTTGGTGTTTGGAGGCAGTGAATTTGAAGAAGTGAAAGTGTTACAGTGACAAGAAAGAAGCAACTGACCTGACAGAGACGGAGTCACGTCCACGGTGTACGGACTAGGACGAATACCAAGCCAAGTGTGTTGTCTGCAAACAGCTTTAGACAATGAACCCACGGATGTATCTCACAAGGAGATTCTGAACCAGATGGAGTGGATCAACCTCACTGCGATCCTGATTCAAACCCTCATTTATGAGACAACTGGGGAAGCGTGAACACTGACTGAACAGTTAATGATATTAATGGTAAAATGTTTTAGGGCGATGATGGTACTGTGGCCCTGTTTTTTTAAGAGTCCTTATTCTTTTGAGTTACTAAATATGACATACGGTAGTATTTACCGGGAAAATGAAATGATGTCTGGAATTTACTTTAATATAGTCCTGAGGTGGGGGCGGAGGAGGAGTTAGGCACATAGAAGAAGTAAGTTGGCTAAGAGTTAGCAACTGTTGGGAATTCCCTGGCAGTTCAGTGGTTAGGATTTCACACTCTCGCTGCTAAGGGCCCAGGTTCAATCCCTGGTTGGGGAACTAAGAGTCTAAAGCCTAAGATTGTGTAAAGCTGAGTCACGTGGACAAAAAAAGAAAACAAACTGTGTAATTGTTAAACCACAGGTGATGAGTACATGAGGAATCTACTTTGGGCTACGTTTAAATTTTTCTAAGAGATAATCTAAAAAATAAAAGTCTACAGGGTTTTCAGTGTAGCTAGAGCTTTCGTTTTACTAGCCTCTCTTCCTCTTTTCTAGTAATAACCCCTCCCCCTTTGCTTTGAGAAACTGCCCCTCTTCTGAGTCTCTCTGGTTCCCTGGGGGACCACGAGCCACCAGCCACAGGGGTGACACCAAAGGCCCCATCCAACTTGGCCCTATCAGAGCCCTGTGGGGCTTCAAGTGTGGATCCCACGAGACAGAAGGTCTGTCTTTTCTCACTAAGATCATTTAAACCTGGAGTTCCTGGCAACCATATGTAATCCTGAGGTGGGAGAGAATGAACCTGTCTGAGACACCCAGGGCCAAGAGAGTGGGGCTGAGGCAGGTTGAGGAGAGGGGAAGGAAGGGAAAGAGAGGATAAGAGATATGCAGACAGCTTTTCAATCCAAGGGTCCAGTGTCCAGTTCCGCCTAAAGTCCACTTAGGGCATTCCAATGTCTTAAGTTGTGGCTGAGCACCAAAGAATTGATGCTTTCAACTGTGGTGCTGGAGAAGACCCTTGAGAGTCCCTTGGTCTGCAAGCAGATCAAATCAGTCAATCCTAAAGGAAATCAACCCTGAATATTCATTGGAAGGACTAATGCTGAAGCTGAAACTCCAATACTTTGGCCACCTGATGTGAACAGCCAACTCAGTGGGGAAAGACCCTGATGCTGGGAAAGACTGAAAGCAAAAGGAGAAGGGGGTGGCAGGGGATGAGATGATGGTTAGATAGCATCACTGATTCTGGACATCAGTTTGAACGAACTCTGGGAGACAGTGAAGGACAAGGAAGCCTGGCATGCTGCAGTCCATGGATTCACAAAGAGTTGGACATGACTTAGTGACTGAACCAAAAAGTTGTGGGAGTCACTGAATTCTCCCATAAGGGTGTTAAATGCCAGAGTTTTACTCTAGCCTGGGTCTCTTACCAGAACTCCAAACTCAAATAACCTTGCAGATGTGACTAACTTCAGGATCTTGAGAAGGGGAGATCATCCTGAATAATCCAGGGGAGTCCAGTATAATCATAAATCTTATAAGAAGGAAGGCATGAGGATCCGAGAGAGGACCATGAAGCAAAGGTTGGACAATGAAGCACTAGGCAGATGGAAGAAGGGGCCACATGTCAAGGAATGCAGGCAGCCTCTGGAACTGCCAGGAAGCAGAGTCCCCTCTAAACTCTCCACAAGGAATATACCTTAATTTTAGGACTTCTGACCTTCAAAACTATGCAATAATAAACATGGGTTGTTTTGCTCAGTCATGTCCGATTCTTTTGCCACCCCAAGGACTGTAGCTCACCAGGCTCCTCTGTCCATGGGATTTTTCAGACAAGAATACTGGAGTGGGTTGCCATTTCCTTCTCCCAGGGATCTTCCCGACCCAGGAATTGAGCCCACAACTCCTGTGTCTCCCTACACCGCAGGCAGATTCTTTACCCACTGAGCTATCGGGGAGGCCACACATGTGTTGTTTTAACCTACTAAATTTGTGGTAATTCATGACAGCAAGAATAGGAAATGAATATACCAATATCTGCTCACTATCTCCCCCTGGAAGTCTACTAGGCATGTCAAGCTTGATGTGTCCAAACTGAACACCAGATCTTCACCCCAAGCCTGCTTCATGCTTTCCACCTAGAGCAACTCCATCCTTCCGTTCACTGCTTAGGACAAACACCTCGAGCCATCCTAGACCCTCCCACTACCATATCCCCTCCATGGGAAGTCATATTAACTCCCTGCTCCAAGGCTTTGTCCACACGCCTCCATCTCCATAATGGTCGCCCTGACCACCCTACTGCAGCCACCTGCTCCCACATCCACCTCCCTTGGGCACTCTCAAGCTTCTTTTTCCTGCTCTACTTTTCCCCTTTTCTAACACATAATAAAATGTACTTACCTATAAAGTACCTACACCTTATTTTCTGCATTTTCCTGCTACAACATGAGCTTCAAGAGGGCTGAGAACTTGATCTTGATTTGATTCACTGATATAGTCCAAGTACCTAGAATAATGCTTGGCATATCGTAAGTGCTCATTAAACAAGAGCAGAATGAGAGAATGAATACATGAAAGTTGATTTTTGTTCTATTCCAGCCACTTGCAGTCAGAAAACTCCTCATACAACTCTACTGACTTGAGTTACCATTCTCACTAGAAGATTTTGCTAATGGCGATGGATGTTTTATACCACGCACCTTTGGAGAAAGGGTGAGCATCTCTACTTGTGATCACTATTCACCATCTGGACAAAAATACCAATCAATACATTTCCCATTATACTTCCCACATATAAGGACTTGCCTTTTGCTGGGGTTGCAGTTGTTATTTTTAGAGCCTGTTACTGTTTGTGACTTTGCCGTTTAGGTTCTGCCAAAGCCTCTGCTTCTGCTCAGCAACCTTTCTGAGAACTGCCGTTTGATCATATACCAGGCACCTTCTCGGGGTGTCTCGCCCCTATGCGATCCAAAAGACCACCACGGTTCTCATCATCAGCTCTGATGCACCTCCTTGCATCTGGCACAATTCACCTCTTGTTCTCTAACTCTGCGATGAAGGGGAATTTTACACTCCCCCGTCTAATGAGTTCCCATAACCGTGCATGAGTTAAAAATACAAAATCCAAGCAAAAGATTTATCTGGCATAACAGAGGGTTCTAATCCCAGGAAAATAAAAATATAACCACTAATCATGTTATAACTGTTTACTTAGTTTTCACTCTTGAAGATTATTTGGATATACATAATATTAAAACATAGATTTTAAAACTAAAATTAACCAAGGAAATTAATTTTCTAAGGCATTTCAACACCCCCAAGTTTGAGTGATCTCAGCTTACTTGCAATAACATCTCAAAGAAGTAGTTCAGTTTAATGTTGGGAAAACGTACTTGCTACCAATATCGCAGAATAAGAGAATACGATGTGGACTTTGATGGAATCCTACTGACTTCCCTAAAAATAGTGTCAAGAGAAAGAACACAAGTTTTCTTCTCTTGATAAAGAGTCTGTAGTGAGTTGTATCACATTCAACTGGTCTACATAATTTTGAACTATTTTGCATTTGTGTCTTTGGAGAGTTTTACTGCAAATTCTTCCATTTATTTCTTCTCTACTCATTGTCTTTGTTTTAATTGTGGTGAAATATACATAACATAAAATTTGCCACTTTCATATATATAATTCAGTGGCTTTAAGTACATTGTTGCTATTGTTTAATTACTAAGTCCTGTCTGACTCTTTTTAGCCTCCAGGGGCTGTAGCCCTCCAGGCTCCTCTGCCTCTGTCCATGGGATTTCCCAAGCAAGAATACTAGTCGATTGACATTTCCTTCTCCAGGAGATCTTCCAGATCCAGGGATTGAACCCATGTCTCCTGCATTGGCAGGTGGGTTCTTTACCACTGAGCCACCTGGGAAGCTCGGCATTAAGGATCAGCTCAGTTCAGTTGCTCAGTCGTGTCCGACTCTTTGGGACCCCATGAATCACAGCACGCCAGGCCTCCCTGTCCATCACCATCTCCCAGAGTTCACTCAGACTCACGTCCATCAAGTCAGTGATGTCATCCAGCCATCTCATCCTCGGTTGTCCCCTTCTCCTCCTGCCCCCAATCCCTCCAAGCATCAGAGTATTTTCCAATGAGTCAACTCTTCACATGAGGTGGCCAAAGTACTGGAGTTTCAGCTTTAGCATCATTCCTTCCAAAGAACATCCAGGGCTGATCTCCTTTAGAATGGACTGGTTGGATCTCCTTGGAGTCCAAGGGACTCTCGAGAGTCTTCTCCAACATCACAGTCCAAAAGCATCAATTCTTCGGCACTCAGCTTAAGCATATCCCTCACTATTTCCAGAACTTAACATCATCTCAAACAGAAATTCTGTATCGTTTCCTCCTTCTCACCTCCAACCCCTAACAACATCAAATCTACTTTCTGTCACTGAATGTGCCTGTGTAGACATCACACGTAAATGGAATCACGTATTTATTCTTCTGTGTCTGGTTTATTTCACTTACCATATGTTTTTAAGCTTCATTCATGTTGTAGGTATGTATCAGAATTTTATTCCTTTCCATGGATGAATAACATTCCATTGTATGTATCCACCACATTTTGTGTATCCAGGTACTCACTGCCTTTTAGAAAAAGATTGTGGGTAATCTGTTTTTAACATTTTGAATGCTTTTAATTTTTTTTTTTTTTTTTTTTGCTTTCAAAACCAGATATTGTGACATGAAGATGGGATAAGCAAATTTCAAGAGAGGACCATTATCCTTGAAAACTCGGTCACACCGAAGAGACAGCTGAATAAACAGATGAATGCTGCACAGTGCAGAAACACTGTGATGAGGTGATGAGACCGCAGGTGGGGGGAGCAAGCAACTCTGGCCACAGAGGCTAATTAAGGGTCCAGGGGGGCAACAGAATCTGACCAGGGTTTTGAACGATGCATGGAAGCTCTACCTCAGAAGAAGGGGAAACAGGAGGCCCTCAAAGCCCAGAGAACCACACACGTGAAGACATGGGGTGAAAAGAGAGGTCACGTTTGGAGAACAGGACATAACTGAGACCAGGCCTCCATACCTCAGAGAGACAGCGCGCTCCGGAAACTCAACCAGTGGCACTCCCCTCAGATGTCCTGCCTTCAAGGTGACGGGGCGTCTCACTGCCACTCCTGTGCTAGAGGCCCGCGAGGCTGCACCCCTACATATCATACTGTGTGGGGCATGCTGAGTGCTGGGCCGTCCAGGGGGCTGTGTGAGGTCCCTGCCCTCCGGGCCCACAACACCCCCACAGGGGCCCACAGCACCCCATGTGAATCTAGCCCATTTTAGCCTCACAGCTCCTTTCTCCAAAAAGCTGAGACCTAAACCTTGGGGCCTTGATGCGTGCCCACAACAAAATGACTTTCTGAAAGTTCTTCTCCATCAACCTCCCTCATTGAGTTATTCATTCAACTCGTATGATGAAGGGGGAGGACAGTGCAGCGTGGAGGAGCATGGGCTGGGTGTAAGTGTCTGGCTGGGAAGGCTGGGGATGGAACCAGCCCCAGGTGTGCAGGTGAGATGCAGCCAGGCCCTCCTGGGAAGGCACACTGAGAACAGAAACCCTACATTCTTATCACCTGCTCCACCGAACTGACAACACATGGCCTTGTTTCAGGTGCGTAATTCTGTCTGCCCGGAACCTCCACAAAAACCATGAGTGGGCTGAGAGCAACTCCACACTCTGTTTACATGAGTAGTCTATAAATGTCACTTTCTCAGAATTACAGAATGAATCTCAGAAGAGTTATGAAACTCCTTTTAAACAGTATCCAGTAATATATTTTTAAAAAGACATGCTACAAACTAATAAGGTTTCATGTTCAAATTAGATAAAAATATTTTACATTCATTTTTACTTCCATATGTAATAAAAGAAAGAGTTTGTAAATAACAGGACAACTTCTGGTGAGTCATTTTCCTTAAGGACACCTCCTTCCTTCCTATCTGGTCTGTGTCTGGTTTGAGGTCGCCCAGGCGTTGTCAGTGAGGCCCCCTTGTGGAGAAGTGGGCATGAAGAAGCAGGGATTACAGCTCTGTAGCATTCCTGGACATCCGAGAACACTCTGCAGTGCTGGAGGGCCTGAGGGTCTTCACACCCACTGAGCTCAGAGGAATTTGCAAGCACCTTGTGGATGCCCTGGTTGAAGAGCACTGAGATAGGCCCCCATGACTGATGAGCCACAGTGTCCCTAAGCGCTAAGACTGCTATCACATGGAGAAACTTGCTGGAAGATGGAAACCTCCTGAGAGGCACACACATCATGCCAAGGTCAGAAGGAGGTTAGCCCTGCTGCAGCTCCCACCTCTCCCCAGCCCTGGCCTGTGTCTGGGGTGTGCTGGGCTTGGGCCAGGCCGGCTGCCAGCTGAGCCTAACTGGTCCAAGACTGATGAACCCATGCCAGCGGCCAGGTTCAGGAATCTGGCCAGATCATCACTTAAAACTCCCCAGAGTTCTGACTGTCCTAAGGTTGGAATTCCTGCCAAATTTTGACATCCCTCTCCTCCCCACTCATGACACACACACTCACTCACACACACACACACACACACACACACACACACACCCTTGTGCTGTGTGTGCTTGGTCACTCAGTCATGTCCGCTGCTTTGCATTTTATATTTCTCACGGTCCTTAGCCTCTATCTCATCTGTGTACACTGGAGAAGGCGATGGCACCCCACTCCAGTACTCTTGCCTGGAAAATCCCTCGGATGGAGGAGCCTGGTAGGCCGCAGTCCATGCGGTCGCGAAGAGTCAGACACGACTGAGCAACTTCACTTTCACGTTTCACTTTCATGCATTGGAGAAGGAAATGCCAACCCACTCCAGTGTTCTTGCCTGGAGAATCCCAAGGACAGCGGAGCCTGATGAGCTGCCGTCTATGGGGTTGCAGAGTTGGACACGACTGAAGCGCCTTAGCAGCAGCAGCAGCATCTGTGTACCCCCACACACACACACACCCTGTGCTGTGTGTGCCTGGTCCCTCAGTCGTGCCCCCTGCCTTGCATTTTATATTTCTCATGGTCCTTAGCCTCCATCTTATCCATGTTCCCACACTGCTCCCCTTGCCTGGAACAACCTCTTCTCCCTCACCTAGTGAGCACACACTTAACCCTTTATGATTCAGTTCAGGCCCCATCACCTCTGCTGCAGACAACCCCAGTCCCTACTGGCCTCCCCATGGCAGCCCCTATTGCAGCACGGGGCAAGGTAATGGAAGTGGGCTCATCATTGCCACAGAAATAAGCTCCAAGACACAGAGACTCAGGACATCTTATTCACACTTGTGCCTCTTGCACCTTCCTCACAGCAGAGTCTCAATCAGGGCTGATCAAATAAATAAATGGACAACTGGTAGAATCAAAGAGAGAGCTCAAGACAGGTGGCCTAAATTAATCACATTTCGAATCATTTTTAATTGGCTGCTAGTCACATGATTTACAGAAGAATTAGCCTAATTTAAGATGCAAAATTTCAGTTTCTTTTTTCTTTTCTTTTAAGATATGGGATCTTCGTTCCCCTACCAGGGGTTGAACTGGTGTCCCCTGAAGTGGAAACACTGGAAGTGCAGAGTCTTAACTACTGGGCCACCAGGGAAGTCCCTTGCTTCAGTTTCTAATCAGTTAGTTGATTAGATCAATCAGAACCGCAGGCCTCTTTTTACAGACAAAAATTTGGCAACATACTTTCTTCCCAAATCTCTCTCCATAAGTAGAATTATTTAAGGGGTTGATTTAAAATTTTAAAACCCAATGGATTATATTTTAATAAATAATATGACATATTTACTAAAAATATTTTAAAAATCAAATATTGTCTTCACATAATTCCTATACACATAAGAACTCTACGTTTGTAATATTTTCATAACAATTCTCGTAATCCTTGTTCTATTTTTTCTAAGTACTGGAAAGTAACTGGTAACATGTGTTATATGGCAAAGAGAGGGAGGAGGAGGGGTTATCTTACGTACTCATGAATGAATTATGTTCAGTTCCTTCCTCCATTGTCTCTTCCTACTTCAGACCCAGGAAGAGTGAGGGGTGGGGGTGGGAGGGAGAGATGTCAGGATAGAGTTACCTTCGATATACATAGTGCTGCAAACTAATGAATTACCCATGAACCTTCCCCTTCTCCCTTTCTTCTGACATTTCCTCAGTAGGATCAGTGATGACTTCCAAACAGGCCAGTCTCCCATTAGATCCAGGGGATGCTGACTCTGAATTCATAAGGGTCCAAGAGATGTGGATGGAGCTGACCCAGGAGATCAGACGCAAATAAAAAGCAGATGCCTGCAAGGAGGATGTTTCCGCAGCCAAGACCCAAAGCAACCCCAAAGGAACAGAATACAAGGACACTTGCTCTCCCAGCGACATATTACAGTGGGGGAGGGTCCTCACACCATTTCAGGAAGCCTTCACAGACCATTCAAGGTTAGGTCATTCCTCTTTTGGCCCAGCAACCCTCCAGTCCACCCCGGATGTGGGAGGAAGCCAAAGACGGGCTGAGAGGGGCTGCAAGCTACTATAATCTGCCAAGCAACCCTTTCTTTGATTGGTCTTTGTTACAGATCTCCCTGCCCCCGAATGAGGAGGCACCTAACCCACACCCAGGCATTCCAGTTGTTCAGTCATTGGAGAGAAGTTTACACACCCTTCAGCCACCTGGGCACCACTACTTGGTCTACAGTTTGCAGTGAGGTCCTGGAATTTTCTTCAAAGAGATAAAAACAAAAAAACCCTGTCTACTCAAAGACCAGCTAGGAAACAAATAGCTTACCCTAGATTTTGTAAGAAGATCTCTACTTCTGTGCAATATAAAAGTAGCCTCAATCTACCTTGGAAATATACAATCCGCCTACACATCCTCTTAAACCTTCCTCTGCCCAGAATATTACTAAGAAAAAGATGATAAGAATAAGTAAAACAGTGAGCTTCCTGGTCTCTCTACCACGTGGCCCCCAAAGTGAAAATGAACATGAAAATGTTTAACTTGTTCCTTATAATAGATCTGACAGTCAAGACTTCTGTTTTTAAAACCTTACTATTACTACATGTGAACTTGGAAGCTGAACATTTCTAATACTGATTGATAGAATATCATTTATACCATAAAGGGAAGAAGTAGGTGAACAGGAGATTTGAACATGTTGGAGAAAAAATGGTGGATAAATTTTATTCTCCTTATAATACTGTTATATGTAAATAGAAAGAGTCTTTCACATTTCGATTGTACAATATTTCTTTTCATTCTCTTTCAGTCTATGGGTTCCCAATCCAGGGCACAAATAAAGACTTGGGACATGAGGTCACAAAGAAGATGCCCCTGGGGCAGTAGAACAGATGGACCTCCGGGAGGTATGGAGGGAAACAGCTCCCGCTGGGAGGGCCCCCTGAAGCTGGAGAGGCTGGACTGGACACAAGGGACCCTCTCTATCCTTTAAGTGTGTTTCTAAGAAGGAATGAGAAAAATAAAAGCAATACCTGGGAAGGGGGCCTCTGATAGCGATGTACAGACTATGCTCATGGATGGAAGATGGTTTCTACTTGTTCCATGGATCCTTGGCCTGAACCTTACCTGTTCAAGAACATGGTTGCCTTATGCTTCTACTTACAAGGTATCACCTTTATGATTCTTTCAGAGTCCAGGCAAAGGAAATGACATGTTTCCAAGGCTAACAGGGGAGGGGAGGTGAGGAAGGGCAAGGCATTGGTGCCTCCAGTCCTGAGACACGAGAATTAGGTGGAAGAAGCAGCCAAGGGAAAGCAACTAGAGTTTCTAAAGGTGATAGGGACAGAGTACAGGGACAAACCAGGTGACTGAATAATTAATCCCACAAGGAGACTGTAAGTAAAGAAAAATGTATGGGAGAGGCCCCTGTAAGTTACAAATCAATCAAGAAAGCAGGTTTGCTTAATCACTAAGCCAAGCAGGCTCGCTTAGCAACAAAACCATGAAACAGAAGCATGACATATGCCTCCAATAATAAAATAATGGTAGCATGAGGCCTATTTCCTGTCCGGTGAGCCCAGTAAGTTAATAACTCCTAGGACACGCTCCTCTGCACACACTAAAAACAAAAATACAAGGAAACGTTGACCTTATACTAAAACCTGCGACGATTTCTCATTTTTAGCATATGTTACCACTTTTTTGCTCATTTTGATCGTGCCGTGACAGTCCTGACTTGACCATATAGGGACAAGAAAACCCCCTGGCCTGACATGGGGAAGCAGCTGATGACGGAAGCATGATGTCTACACAAGAAGGAGGAAGAAGGTGGCCTTCTCCCCCACCCTACTTTTCCTCACTAAGTGCTCGGGACATGGCATTCTCTTGCCCACCTGCTTGTAAGTCTCACAAGCATCCTAGTCTAATAAATCGCTTCTAATCTATCACTTTGGAGTAGGAAATGGTAACCCACTCCAGTATTCTTGCCTGGGAAATCCCAACGACAGAGGAGCCTGGTGGGCTGCAGTCCACGGGGTTGCAGGGAGTCCGACACGACTGAGCGACTAACACAAACACACACACACATGCACACAGGTAGTTGTATGGATAAGGAAATGGCAACACACTCCAGTACTCTTGCCTGGAGAATCCCATGGACTGGGGAGCCTGGCGGGCTACAGTTTATGGGGTCGCAAAGAGTCGGACACGACTAAGAGACTAATACACACACACACACACACACACACACACACACACACACACAATCTATCACTTTGCATCTTTCTGAATTCCTTCTGCACTGAGACATGAAGAATTGGAGTTCCTCCGAGCCCCCCTCTCCCCAGATGCATTTTTTCCAGTTTCAGAGGAACTGGAGCAGGCCCTGATACCCAGGCCAGTGATCGAACATCCAGACCCTATGCAGTAAGCAGAAACCATCTCACTATCAGGCTGTGTCTCCCACTGCCCTACTGCCTCTGACACGTCCATATTCTTCTCTTTCCTCCTCCTCCAATCCCCAACCAAGATGGCCACTCCCACAGATGTGGGAGTGTAAATTATCTGATTATTTGGTGTGATGGCAGCAGTCTAGACCTGGAATCGGAAGACCTGAGTTTGAAGCCACTTGGCATTCACTAGCTGTATGACCCAAGGCTATCTTGCCTTCTCTCATCTGTCAAATGGCTTAAATGAGAGTCAAAGGGAGACTGAAATTATGAGAATCAAATATGTTAACAGTGAACTTCTCTATAATACTACAGTTATGATGATGATCAAAGTAATTTACACACTGACCAATGTGAATGACCATTAGATGGCCTTTTTCCTTCAGTTCAGTCACTCAGTTGTGTCCAACTCTTTGTGACCCTGTGGACTACAGCATGCCAGGCCCACCTGTCCATCACCAACTCCCAGAGTTTACTCAAACTCATGTCCATTGAATCAGTGATGCCATCCAACCATCTCATCCTCTGTGTTCCCCTTCTCCTCCCGCCTTCAATCTTTCCCAGCATCAAGGGCTTTTCCAATGAGTCAGTTCTTTGCATCAGGTGGCCAAAGTACTGAAGTTGCAGCTTCAGCATCAGTCCTTCCAATGAATATTTAGGACTGCTTTCCTTTAGGATGGACTGGTTGGATCTCCTTACAGTCCAAGGGACTCTCAAGAGTCTTCTCCAATACCACAGTTCAGTGCTCAGCTTTCTTTACACTCCAACTCTCACATCCTTACATGACCACTAGAAAAACCATAGCTTTGACTAGATGGACCTTTGTTGGCAAAGTAATGTCATGTTTATCTTTAAAATGGAAAGTTTCTCAAATCAAATGAATCTCTTATTGGTGCACTCTGCTCAACCAATTCTTCTGGCCCCCTGTAAGGGAGTCTGGGGCGAGTCAGCCGTTTCATTCTCACCTTATTTTTATTTCAAAGACAAATGTGGCTTCTAGGATGGAGGAAGACAAGCAAGCATCATTTCTGTTAGTTCCTGGCCCACTTTTTATACCTGGCACCTGGGTGCACTGAAGCTGCCTAGACCAAAAGTCCATATTTAACCTTTTGCAATAACTCTAAGGACTAAAGTCTGGGATGACCTGGGATTGGCTGTTGAGTACCTGGTGTCATAAAATTCTGTGTTGACCACTCTGAGAACAGAAACCTGCCTGAAGTCCTTGAAATCTGTTCCTTATTCATTCGTTTCTTACACATCTTGAGTTTTCACCGTCACTTCTACTACTAACTTCCATGTAACGCTACAAATGGGGCTTCCCAGGTGGCTCAGTGGTAAAGAATCCATCCACCAAGGAGACACAGGAGATATGGGTTTGATCCCTGGGTCGGGAAGATCCCCTGGAGGAGGAAATGGCAACCCACTCCAGTATTCTTGCCTGGGAAATCCCATGGACAGAGGAGCCTGATGGGCTGCAATCTGTGGGGTCGAAAAGGGTCATCCATGAGTAAGCATGCATGTGTGCAACACTACAAATAGGTTAATTAGTAAAATATGTGGTACCCTTCCTTCCTCCTTTTCTCCTTCCTTCCTTTTTTCCCCTTTTCCCATGTTTTAATAATTGTGAAATATCAGCTTAAAACATCAGTTTAAAAAAACAACAATTAAAAAAAAACCCACTAAATGTCAAGTTTCCTAAATTCTTTTGTGCCTGTGATTATATTACGTGACAAGAAACCATCTCGAGGTGATAATTAGATTTTACCTGTGAGTAATGGTAGCAAGATGGGAGTAGGTGGGGGGTGTTAACATGTAACCAAAACAAGGCAATTCACATGATTAGTTTGGAAAAAAATTACTCAAACAGGTGGCTGGGGTTACTATCTAATCAAGGAAAATTCTGACCCTTCGATGAAGTGGTCAGACATTTTATTTGTCCCTCTGTGGACAGAAATTTAGGAATGTAGATTATAGAAAGAGGAAAAGCAGAAAGTAAACTGATAAATGAAATGTACAGTATTTCTGTTGGTGATCATCATGGTAGAGAACAAGACAGACCAGAAAGATACCTCCCACTTCTTTTTTCCCACAAGTTTTCACAGATGGTTATATTAGCTGTTTCCAAACTTACACAAGGATCTGGGGCTGGAGGCAATGAAATTTAGCAGCAGTGCTGGTGTTAAAGTGATAAGGCTTTGGCTCCAAGTAACACCTCTCAATCTGTCCAACAACGGCAATAGAAAACATGCTTCAGGCAGGGTGGTGTCCCATTTTTATTTGCCCAGAAAATATCCTGAATTTCACAGCTGTTCACAGTAACCTGACCCGATTGTACATATCTTCTCTCTGTTTTCCCTCTGGTTAAATGAAGTTATGCAAAGGCGCAGACAAAGGCAAAGCAGGAAACCTCCCACACTAGAGGTGGGAGATAAGAATCACAGAAGCCGGAATGGCTTTTACTGAAGGGCATTTCAAAGCCAGTGGAGACATATATGGCATATTTGTAAATCTTCCAAATGTATGTAAACATGTACTTTACACATCAAGACCAGATCTGTTCCTGACCCAGAGAGGTACTGAGAACAAAGTGAAAGCAACCAAATCATAGAAAATGCGTACATTCAATGTATGCAATGGATGAAGGAGTATTACCTGTAATTACCCAGAGCTAAGAAGTAACGTACTAGAAAAACAGGAGGAGGAAACATATAGGAAGATCACAGAGGGAAAACAAGTACAAATGGCTAGTGATATGAAATATTTGCTAAGTACAGCAGTGATCAGAGTCAGAGGAGAAAAATA